>NC_069008.1:7591249-7597328 GCF_001194135.2 Octopus bimaculoides | reverse complement strand
TACTACATTAGTTTATGTACATTTAACATTTATAGTACAATTGGAAAGTAAAAGTCATTTTGTCGTATAGAATTACGACTTAAAATTCACACTAGCAAATCCTTCATACTAACTGCTAGAGTTCACAACAATTCAAATAAGTCTTGTTGGATTTTTATCATAGACATGGCATAAAAAATAGCCAATATCTCAAGGAGTGAGTGTCATGGAGTTTAGTAACATCCTACGAACACTGATTAATTTCCCCAAAATCAGGGTTTTCATAACTGCTCATACCTGAATTCTAAGAACCGTATTTCGTGAAAGAATTCTCTTTGACGAAAGTTTAGAATCCAAATATGGGCAGTAATTTTAACCAATAGGATACCAAATATTATGCTTGTTCGGGCAAACGACCATTACGTCATATTGCTGCCTTTTATGAGTTGCTACATGAGCCCTTCACCAGAAAAATTGTCAATTTTGCGAAAAAATAAAAATCATAATACATATATACTTCAATACAATGTTTGAATCAATACTTTTAGCAAGTCAAATATACAAATTTACAAAGGATCCACAAACTTACAATGTTAAAGAAATGAAAATAACCGCTCATCACGGTTTAACAATATATATAAAAGTCAATGTCTTTATGTGTGTTCATGTGTTACTTATACATTCAAAAACTATTGCACTGATCCTAATGAAATTTGGAACACAAAATCCAAGCCTAGGGAGAAGGGTAATGCTGTGTGTTTCATGCAATTTCATGGACTAAAATTAATGAATGGATCCTTATGATATTTGGAACTTACATTCGATACATAAGGGCAGGTATAATGGAATATGTTTGGTTTTAATTTGAGATGGCTTAAAGGGGCAGAACCCCCATGAAAATTCATAAATTTTCAATGTTGATGAAATTTCAACCATAGGTAATTGACACACATCAAGAAGTATTCTCAAAGTTTCCACTTCTCATGAGGATTCTAAGACTCCCTAATGGGGGTCTTAACTCCAAAATTTTAGTCATTTTTAATGATCCAAAACTAGGTCAAAAGTACTGAATGGATCTTTATGAAATTTGGAAATTATATTCTATGCATATGGACCAGAACCCCCATGAAAATTCATATATTTTTTCTGTTGATGAAATCTTAACCATAAATATTAGACACAAATGAAGAAATATTTCTAAAATTTCATCTTCTTAGAAGTTACAAAGACCTCTTCATGGAGACTTAACAGCCACAATTTACTCATTTTATCTATATATGTGTATGCCCTAAGTAAGGCATGTGTAAAATTTTAATGAAAATGGTTGTGTAGTTCTCAAGTTTTAGGGATTCACACAGACAGACACACACACGCACATTCTCATCTTTATATATATAATCTAAAAGAAAAAGAAAGAGAGAAGCAAGAAATACAAACATATTTCATTTTTTCATTTATTCATTTATGATTTATTTGTTTTATTTATTTGATTATTTATATTTTGGGTGGTGAATGGTTTTCTATGTTTCAGAGCCATTAAGACTGGTAGGAGCAAAATACTATCTTCAGACTAGACCCCTGGTCCAAAATGCTTGTAATGGAGCAGACTCTACTGAAGGTACCCAAGGACCAGGTGGTGGTGCTTGCTTGCAATAGAGTGGACTCTGTTAGAAGCATCCAAAGACCAGGAGACAACATTAAAGTGAGGGAAGGATTAAGTCTTCCGTTCAGGAATGAAAAGGTTCCCTCTGATGGGCATCTACTTAGCTTCTCTCTAGAAAATTTTTTCTGCAAGATATTGTTCCAACCAAGACACTGAGAGAAAACATCTGTCCAAAGTACTGCCCTGTGGAATTGAACTCAAAATCATGTCCTTGCAAAACAAGCTTCTCAATCACATCACCATGCCGTTCACCAACCTAAACACTTTAACCTTTTCCAACCCAGCTGAAACTGGCGCTGTAGTACAAACGTCTTGTTTACATAAGTTTTGAATTAAAATCTTCCACCAAACCTTAGTCACAATTTATGTTCCTAACACTAACTGAATGATAACTAAGTTATTTTACTAAATACTTTGTTATATTTAAAATTAATTGAAAGAAACACAGAGCATCTCTAAATAAATATGGTAATGAAAGGGTTAAATTGACTTAGTAATTAGCTACACATATCCTTATAATCCTTATATGTGTAATGAAGTCAAGACTTGATTATCACAGATTATGATTAGATTATGGAATTTCGTTATAATATGGAAATAAAGCAAAGCTGTCGTTGGCAAATGAATATGACCTGGTAACGTACCAGGTTATTTTCTATTTGTTTTAGGTTGCTATGTAGTCACAGATAAACATAGACATCCTCTGAGATCTCCTGCCCTTAATACAGTGTAACATCAAGAATTTAACAGCTGGAGGAAGGAGGGCAGCTGAAAAAAAAAAGGTACTTATTTTCAGGTGTGACATGAAAAGAATCCCCTTGTTCAAAGATGCAATGCATCGCCCTGTCTAAGAATTGAACCCATGAACCTATGTTTGTGAACCCAACATCTTGAGCCTTCACAAAGGTTAAATAATAATAAAGAAACAGTATGATATTGGTTATTATTATGAAATTAAACTGATTTTAGTTCAATAAAGTAATTATGTTTAGAGTAAGAATCGTAATTTTGGCAGAAAACACTTTTTTTTGTTGGGGTAGGGTGAAGAATGTTCTGTCATCATAGAACCTCACAAAGAATGGTGCAAACAAGCTCCCTTTAAATGGGAAGACCAAGTTCAAATGACTGCAGTAGCATTTAACTTTTAGCTACCATATTTCTGTTGAAATGCACTGCCATTAATTTTGGAAGTTGTGAAGAATTCATTGAAATAACTTTGTCATTATGAAGCTAATGTTTGGAACATGACATGAGATTTTGAAGGAAGGTTTTACTTCAGATCATTTTAAAACAGGGAATGTCTATAATTCAACCAGGAGTGACGTTATTATGCGGTTTGGGATCAAAAAAGATTAAACCAAGTGACAGATAAAGTCAACCGCCCAAGAACAGGAACAGAAATGAACTCTACAACAAGCTACCACAGAATCCCCAGCTATCCAGTTCCACTCTTTAGACTTTAGCTGACCTGAGGCTGTTGCACAAGCCCCTAATCCAAGGTACCATACAGTAGAAACTGACCTGAAAACAAACCTCTTCATTATACACAGCCATACATAATGATTGCAGAAATAAATAAATAAGAGAACTTACAAAGGAAATGAGGTAAAACAAGGAATGAAATACTCCAATAGGGAAGAACCAACATGGCAGTGGATGGAACGAATTGGATGTTCTTGACAAATGGTAACTTTCCTTTTATTCTTGAAATCTTTTGTAAACAATCAGTGTTGATTAGACTTTTCTAAATGTTTGTAGACAGGAGTATTATTAATTTCTTTAAACTGTAAAGAAAAAGAATAAAATTTTTGGGACTTCAAATTATTGGGTTTGTTTTGGGTTCTTTTTTTTTAAATAAATCAACACAAAATTTTTCTGAAAGTTCCCCAAAATAAAAAAAAAAGTTATCCCTGATTATATAGGATGCTTAAAGCAGAGTATAATGAGTGTAATATTATTGTCAATGCAGATATGTTTGATGCTAGTTCGAACTGGGGAACAAGCTATTCAGTGCACTTTGTCACGGAGAATATATCTGGCTTGTTGACAATATATCTCGCTTGGTGTGTGCTGATCTAGGTGTATACACACCATTTGTCAACAAATGGGATATATTTTCCATGACCAAACGCAGTTCAAGCATATTCGGACTGACAATAACATAGTGAAAATTATCAAAAATTAATTTCATATCACATAAATATCATTTTTTCTAGAGAAAACCAAAAGACGAATGATCACAATAAGCAGTCAGCTACCCTACCCTAGTTGTTACCACTCACCAATGTAGGATTTCTCACCATACAGGTGACCGGCACAGCCGTAAGACGCATTACGGATCTACAGCAATTGGAAGGGCATGACCCAACTCAAACATTAACAATTGTGTGACATGAGGGCTAAGGAGAAATGAAAGTGCCATCACTGGAGTTTGCCAAAGATCACTATGCTGATAGGTAACTGAACAGAATAAATTTGCAATCTATAAATCTCTTTAAATGACCAATCACTTATCTGGAAAGGCCTTGAAATCAATGTTACCATCTGGGGACTATCTCTGACCCAATGATAATAAAAAGACTCAAAGGAGATCTGCAACCAAATAGCTTTACTCAAAATAACACTATGCAACTGAATCAGTGGAGGCAAAGCTGCCTCTCCTTTACTTGACAATTTATGCACCACATTGCAGAAATCACAATTTAAGTATATCTGAAAGCAAACTCTTACACTGTTGTCCCAATGAAATACAAATAACGCACATCTTCTATCCTCAGGTAACTTGAAAGACTACAACTGTATTCGTCTTGACTAAATTGTGAGGGCTAAGCCCCCATTAAGGGGTTTTACTAACCTCCTAAGAAGTTGAAATTTTAGGAATATTACTTCATTTGTGTCCAATAGCTATCGTTTAAAATTTCACCAACAGCAAAAATACTTGAATTTTCATGGGGGTTGTGGCCTCATTTATGCTCCCTCATTTTCTAACATATACTGCATTACATCCGCTCCTATGCTTAGAATATAATTTCCTAATTTCATAAAGATTCATTCAGTACGTTTTACCTTGTTTTGGATCATTAAAAAATTACTAAAATTTGGGAGTTAAACCCCCATTAGAGGGTCTTAGCACTTTGGGAATACTTCTTGATTTATGTCAATTACCTATGGTTGAAATTTCATCAACATCAGAAATTTATGAATTTTCATTTGGGGGGGGGGGGGTCTGCCCCATTTAAGCCCCACTCAAATTCAAATCAAACAAACTGCATTATACTCACCCTTATGCACTGAATCTAAGTTCCAAATATCATAAGGATCCATTCAGTAATTTTGGTCCATGAAAAATGACTAAAATTTGGGGATTAAGCCCTCATTAGGGGGTAATAGAATCATCCAAAGAAATGGAAATTTGGGGCATATTCTTAATTTAATTCTAATACCAGTGGTTCAAATTTCATCAAAATCTGAAGCATATGAATTTTCACTGGGGGTTCTGTCCCCTTTTATGCCCCCTTAAAATTGTATGAAACATCGTGGCCGTTGCCAGTACCGCCTGACTGGCCTTCATGCCAGTGACACGTAAAATCACCCACTACACTCTCGGAGTGGTTGGCGTTAGGAAGGGCATCCAGCTGTAGAAACTCTGCCAGATCAGATTGGAGCCTGGTGTAGCCATCTGGTTCGCCAGTCCTCAGTCAAAGCATCCAACCCATGCTAGCATGGAAAGTGGACGTTAAACAATGATACAGCATTACCCTTCTCCCTAGGCTTGGATTTTGCTTTCCAAATTTCATTAGGATCCGTCCAATAGTCTTTGAGTCTATAAGTAACACACAGACAGTGAATTTTACATAATAGATACATATATGTATGTATATATATACTCAACGTGGTGCTCTAGCATGGCCACAGTCAAATGACTGAAACAATTAAAAGAATGTAATTATGCATGTGTCATCATTTCCATTATTATCTTAACCATAAATGCATAGATTCAACGGATGGTAGTAAAGTAGATTTCCTGCAGCTGGATCCCCTTCCTGTCACCGACCTTCATTTGTTTCCAAGGGAGGTAATAATACTTCCACCTTGGCCATACACATTTCCACAAAAGATTGGAAACGAAGGACTTTGCATGATGGTGACGCTCATTATAAGTATCCCATGATATAAAGACAAGGAGACACACACACACATGCACACACACACTTGCACACACACACACACACACACACATGCACACACACATGTACACTCATTTGCTACTTATCAATTCCACTCACAAGGCTTCTGTTTGATTGGCCCAGAGCTTTTGTAGAAGGTACTTGTCCAAAGGAGTGTTAAATGGTATTGAACTCAAAACAATAGAGATGGAAAGCTACTCCTAAAACATGGTTTGTGATCCATATCCTGTTGCAAGAATATCAGTAAACA
>NC_069008.1:7589941-7591239 GCF_001194135.2 Octopus bimaculoides | reverse complement strand
ACACATGTACACTCATTTGCTACTTATCAATTCCACTCACAAGGCTTCTGTTTGATTGGCCCAGAGCTTTTGTAGAAGGTACTTGTCCAAAGGAGTGTTAAATGGTATTGAACTCAAAACAATAGAGATGGAAAGCTACTCCTAAAACATGGTTTGTGATCCATATCCTGTTGCAAGAATATCAGTAAACAAAACACTTCATTAACCTTATTTTGTGGTGGGTGGGGGGTGGTGAAGGGGGGGTTCTTTCAATCTCTCTTTCCATTTTAATTTTAATTTAAGTAAATTAAGAATTTAATGTACTTAAGAGTCTCTTTGGATTGATACATTCTCTTATGTCAGTGATGTCATACCACATATTCTCTTCTATTTCTATCTCATTTGTTTCTTTCTAAAAGTCAAAAGGATATCTGTTGTTTATTTAGGATGGATGGATGTCTAGAGAACCTGAAGCAGTTGTCATCTTATTGCTGATAACCTTACTACATTTGTGACAGTGCGTCAATCAACAAAGTGTGGTATGTGTGTTAGAGAGACACCTGGTGTCGGTTAGATAGTGCATCAATGATTGCAACAGCATCGGAAACATTATGGAACCATGTAGCACACAACAGAGAGCTTTATTCTCTCTTTTTTTACTTTTGACTGCGGCCATGCTGGAGCACCGCCTTTAGTCAAACAAATTGACACCGGACTTATTCTTTGTAAGCTTAGTGCTTATTCTATTGGTCTCTAATGCCAAACTGCTAAGTTATGGAGATGTAAACACACCCAACATTGGTTGTCAAGTGAGGGTGGGGGGACAAACACAGACACACAAATACGCACACACACACACATATATACGATGGACTTCTTTCAATTTCCATCTATCAAATCCATTCACAAGGCTTTGGTCAGCCCGAGGCTATAGCAGAAGACACTTTCCCAAGGTGCCACGCAGTGGGACTGAACCCGGAACCATGTAGTTAGGAAGTAAGATTCTTACCGCATAGCCAGGCCTGCACCTATTTGATATTCTCTCATTTCTGTTCTTCAAAACATCTATAAAAAAGAAAAATGGGTAAACTGTGAATGAAAGGGTGAAGCTTTAGTTTTGACAAAATGAATATGTATACAAGGAGCATTAACTGAAGACTTGGTTCCATCCGAATGTATGGTAATATTTCTTCGTGGCCAGATGTGTTTCCATGAAAATGAAAGACTGGAGTCAAAAGCCCCTGTTTGTATGACAATGACATTCATTTATAACTATCATGTGATATGAAGACAAAGTGACTCAAACTCTCTCTCTCTCT
>NC_069008.1:7579281-7589931 GCF_001194135.2 Octopus bimaculoides | reverse complement strand
TCTCTCTCTCTCTCACTCACTCACAACAGGCTTCTTTCAGTTTCTGTCTACCACAGCCACCCACAAGGCTTTAGTCAGACTGAGGCTATAGGAGAAGACATTTGCCAAAGATGTCACGCAGTGAATATGTGTGCATTTCAGGAAATTCTTATTAGTGTTTTGGGAACTACATAATAACAATAATAGCACTATTAACGATAATATTTACACCATGGCTAGAAATTGATTGCTGATGAGAGTGAGAGATAACCCCTTACCTCCTACCCTCACAGCTGACAGGTGGTGTAGCTGAAGGAAGATGATATAACCAGATGCCGTTGACCACCAAAAGAGTGAGATAAGCCCCATTGTTTATATCCAGTCCATTTCCCCCTCCATACTTTAAAGAGGCCATGGGCCAACAAGTCTTAGGATCTGATGATCTGCCATAAAGATAATCTTTATGGCAAGAAACTCCAGGAAAACCCTATAAATAGGCTTTCACCAGTAGTATATATATATATATATATATATCAGTGAAGGTGCATGGCTCAGTGGTTAGAGTGTCGAAATTACTATCGTGAGGTTGTGAGTTTGATTCCTGGACTGGGCTGTGTGTTGTGTTCTTGAGCAAGACACTTTATTTCACATTGCTCCAGTTCACTCAGCTGTAGAAATGAGTTGCGACATCACTGGTGCCAAGCTGCATTGGCCTTTGCCTTTTCCTTGAATAACATCGGTGGCGTGATGAGGGGAGGCTGGTATGCATGGGCGACTGCCGGTCTTCCATAAACAACCTTGCCCGGACTTGTGCTTCGGAGGGTAACTTTCACGGTGCAATCCCATGGTCTTTCGCTGAATATTTTGGATAAAAGGTTGTTTTCTCGAAACAAATTTTGGATGGTTTTCTTAATAGGATGTAATCACCATACTTTCCATGTTCTGTGGGTGATAATTTCCTTAAAAGAAGTCGTACCTTCTTGTCTGTCCAATTTCCACATTCTTCTTTGAAGATTCCTTCATACCTTCTGAAGTTTGCAGAAAACATAATCCCTTCTTCTGGATTATAAGTAAATGCTTCAATTGAATTAGCAACCCCTCTGCTGAAAACAAACCTGAAGTGTTTTTGGACTGCAACCCTAATTTCCACAACTGTTGATTTAGCTGTTGCTGTACCTGTTGTTGCTGTTGCTGTCGTTCTTGTTGCAGTTTCCGTTGCAACTGTACCACAGAAGCTAATAGGTCTTCCATGCTAAGAACATCAACAGTGAGCTTCGAATGTCTCGTCCCCGCTCTTATATCATTGCGTTTGGATGTTGACTACACTGTAACAGTGTTACAGCACTACAAAAACTAAATCAGTAACAAACTGGTATCTCTTCTCAACTTCAACGACTGTCCACACAAATGCAGCTGCACACACTACACTGTACGGTTTAGGACAGTTCACTTGCTATCCCACAGGGGTGTCAGGATTTCACCACAACAACGACACTCTTTAATTGACTGACATCGATGACAGATGGGCATCCACAACACTCACAATTTTCAAGGCTCAAGTTTCCACTGCAAAATCGTTTAAACCATCTTCGAGCTGACCACTCATTGGTCATTTCCTCACCAAATGTTCCGTTGACACCACGAGTAGTTTCATCTGCTTTACGTCCTTTTTTGAAGTTGAATAGCAAAACTGCTTGAATATCGCTCTTTGACAGTTCCATGTCAGATGATTATAACAATGGTGAAAAAAATATCAATGTTAATTTATTGATGCATTTGGGCAAATCTATGTCTGTATTATCAGACAACTGCCAAAAAATGTTTTTAAAAAAATTCAAAACTCTGCCAAAATCTGGTACAAATTCTTCATGCTTCAAAATGCTGCTTACTTTTTACTCAACCTGATAATATAACAGTTTAGTATTTTTCAAAAATGTAGTAAGTCCCACATATGATAGTTTTGCAAAAATATTTCTTACTGAAAATGTCATACATGCAGAGATTACAATTTTATGCACCCAACAAAATTTGTTAAGCTGAAACTGTTGCTAATGTAAAAAGAAATGGAATGGTGAAACTATTTTTTTGTTTGCTGATAAAGCAATGTTTAGGACTTACAACACTTTTGCATAATAGCAACAAGATGCATGAATGCATGTATGTATGTAAAGGCTGAGATCAACAGCCATTTCATCCATCAATGAGTGGTGGGTTGGTGACTCAGCACACACACAAACACATATAAATATACAAATTTAAAAAAAAAACATATATATAAATACATATAAATATATGATAATATAAAAAAAAATTAAATATAAATAAAATAAAATATATAAACAATATTTTGTTAAGGCATAGCCTTACTAGGAACCTGATGTAGAACTCAAGTATTCAATGCTTCAGAACGAAGTTGAGTACAGAGCAGTAATAAGAAAATGAGATGACTAATGTACTGTTTCTCTACATCAGAGCATACCTATCCTTATACACACTTTAACATTAATCTTATTCTAACTACAGGAGGGGAGGGGGTGCTCCTGGATTTCATTCCCCACATACATGGTTTCTCATTGTTAATGCTCTTCTCTGTATATGCATAAATGTCATGGTTTTCACCCAAATAAATTGCACTTCATCTTTGAGGCTCTGATGAAGCTACAAGGTGTTACTCAGGCATTCAACTATGACACCACTGCATCTTATAGCAGAAACAGCTGTAAGCTAATGAAGATCATTAGATAATCGTTTCTTCCCTTGTTATATCATTTTCATATATGAACAATATATACATAGTTGGATAGCCATTGAATACTCATAAGTCTCTGCACACTTTGAAAGGTTTATTTTCCATCCCACAGGGTCTGCAACACTTATCTTTCTCACCAAGCAAACTTCATGAGTTTTCCAGTTTAGTTGGTAAAGACCTGAACATGCAAGAGAGTGTACTGGGTTACATGTTACCAGTAGCACTCAAGAGTGACCTGACACGTGTGTGTGTGTGTGTGTGTGTGTGAGAGAGAGAGAAAGAGAGAATGGTAAACATGCAATAAAAGTGGTGAGGTGTTTTAGCATTAAACATAACTGCATTTACGAAATTATAAGAAGGAAAAGAGGAAAAACAATTAATAAAAATGATTTGAGAAAGCTTAATTAATAACTCACATTTTATCTCAACAAAGTTGTTTCTGGTCTCGATTTTCACTATTTTTTTGTTTGACTTTTACAAAGTTTATATATATATATGTGTGTGTGTGTGTGTGTGTGTGGATGGATATATGTATATATTTATGTATGTATGTGTGTAAGTATATATATATATATATATATATATATATATATATATTAGCCTCTCTTTCTGAGAATTGAAGAAATTAATAAACACCACTGCCTACACTGAGAATATTTTCTTTTGTTACTAAATCCAAGAGTGCGTGTATATATGTGTTTGTTTGTGTGTGTGTGTGTGTGTGTGTGTTTGTGTGTGGTGGGGAGGTTTGTGCATGTGTGTACAGGATACTAATGCTTATGATCACATCATGTCTACAGATCTTGACAATACGTGGTTCTCACTCAAGTGGCAATATAAACAGATCCTTTATGCTCACAAAGTTCCCTGCCCATACTTAGTAGTTTTAAAGTGTGACTTCATGCAATCTAATGCTGTCCATAGTGACTCAGTATGCCAAGACAACTGTGGTAACCATCATGCTGGAGGCTTTAGACTCTCTTTCATGAATTACTTTACAGGGATGGACAGCTCCACTTACTTGAAAGATGACAGAGAGAGACTGCGGAACTAAAACTCCTTGAATTGCTTTACAAAGATTAACTTTCTTCGCTATTCCTAAGACATTCATTTGTATCTATATAGATTGATGGATTGATGAATGGATAGATAGATAGATAGATAGATAATCCATCTTTCTGTCTGTCTAAACCAGCTACTTTTGAACTTCTGATGTGTATACATCATGTACACATATATACATATTACATACATACATATATGTATATTCACACAGACACATTCATACATTCGCCCATTGGCACACATATGTTTATGTGTTCACATACATGGATGTACCACATCATACACTAATGCTTACACATATATACATACACACTCATATATTCACCTTCTCCCACTATATGTGTATACTAGGGGTTCTCAATCTTTTCGAAAAAATTTATGTGCCAGTCCCCTTAGTTTTTCCAATGTTTAGCCCCCTATAAAATACAGGATGATCCAACATGGATAACCAACATTTGTGTATTGTAATTTCCACACTATGAACTGCACTGCCCATAGACCCGCAAACCTTAAAACCACAACTTAGACCAGGCAATACCCCATTGGGATACACTAAAAGCACCTGGAAATATGGGGAATCAGTTGATCAATTGGTTGCAAAACAAATGAGAAACGAAAATACCAACAGCACATGCACGAGGAACCATTCTACCCACATATTTTCTATTGGCCAATCGCACTAGCAAATGAGTGTATAGGTGTGGTGGGAGTTTTGAGACCAAGGGCAAAAAAAGATGATAGCAAGTGAAAAATTGAAAGTCTTGAAATTTTCTCAAGCCAGCCCATTTCCATGATACTTCAGTGTCCCTTCATGGTCCCCTTAAAATTGCTTCATGGTAACCTAGGGTACCACGGGCCTCAGTTTAAGAACAATTGGTGTATACAGTAGTGGAAACAATTTCACAACTTTTATGAAATGGTTTCATTTTCTGTTTGAAAATATAGGAAGTGGAGATTGTAATGGTGTCATATATATATACATATATATATATATATATATATATATATGTATATGTATATGTCTGTGTGTGTGCTTGTGTGTCTGTATACGTTCCCTCACCATCGCTTGAAAACCGATGCCAGGACCGTATTGAAGTGGAGGAAAACAGCCTAGGGTGGTATATAAAAAATGCCATGGAGCCACTGTTGAAACATAACAAGAAGGCAGGCATCATCAAAACTGAAAATTATGTAACTAAAGGAAAATTTAAACAAGAAATGAACAAAAAAAGAGAAAAAGCATGGAAGGAAGAGAAAATGTACGGTCAGTTTGCAAGAGATGTGAACGCCAAGACAGATGCAGAGGACCAATGGCTATGGATGAGGAGGAGTAACCTGAAGGTAGAAACACTCATATGCACAGCTGAGGAACAAGTGTTAAGGACCAATTATATGAAGTGCAGAATTGACAACACTGCTGATAGCGACAAATGCAGAATGTGTGGTGAGAGGGATGAAACGATATGGCACATCATTCACGAATGCCCGAAGTTCGCACAATGCAAATACAAAAGACGCCATGACAATGTGGCAAGAACGATCCATTAGAAGCTCTGTGGAAATCACAGTCTACAAAGAGCAAATATGTGGTATGAGAAAACCCCAGAAGGAGTCACTGAAAATGAGAATTGTAAATCCTGTGGGATGTAATGGTCCTGTACGATCACCTGATCAGACATAGGAAACTGGACTTTGTTGTGGTGAATGAAAAAGAAAGAATGTGTATGATAGTCGACATAGCATGCCCAGGTGACAACAGGATCAATGTGAAAGAAGAAGAAAAGATAAACAACTGTGACGATTCAAAGTGGGAAATACGAAGGTTGTGGTCAGTGAAGAGAGTAGAATTGATACCAATAGTAATTGGTGCAGTTGGAAGTATCAGCACTCAACCACCAGCATGGCTGAAAAAGATTGGTGCCAGTGTGAAGGTAGAACACCTACAAAAATCAGCCATGCTTGGAACTGCAAGAATTCTTCACATGGTTCTTGAAGCATGACCAATAAAACAAGTGTCACCTTAGTCTGATGGCTGTGGACAACTGACACTTTCTGTCATACCCAGGAATATAAGCTGTGAGTTTTAATACAATAATAATATTGATGATGATGATGATGATAATAATAATAATGATAATAATGATAGCCCTGATGCAGTACCAATCTTAGGGCACTTGTTGCCCTGATGCAGTTCCAGGCAGTGGTTCTCATGAGTTTTGATCTTAACTGATTGGAAGCGTTATCATGTACATTGTTTTGTCTTGGTATCAAAAATGGGCTACAGCAAATATTCTGCTCAATACCTGATTTGCTTGTCAATAGCTTGACCATAACCAGTAGAGCATGTCCCTTAGTGGCTGACGATATGTGCATCTCTGATCACAAGCAGAAGTAGATGGGGAGCATCATAGCCATGTGTTGAGAGGAACTCTTTGGAGTTTGAATAATTCACCCTTGGAAACATGGATGTTTCGTTCAATGTCCTTAAACAACCTTTATTCAGGAACCTTTTCAGTGGGATGGGCTACTTGAATTTGTGAGAAACAAAGTTAAAAAACATTTAGGACAAGTTGATAGATTGAAATAAGGGGAATTGCAGGATGAAAGCATAAGAATAAGACTGGAAAGAACATATAGAATAAGAGATAAAGGGTATGATATTGGAAGAATTGAAACAAAGAGTAGCAGCAATCAAGGCAAAACTGGAAAGATATGACAGTAAGACAAAACAATTCAGGCAGAACAGCTTGTTTGAAACCAATCAGAAAAATCTGTTTCAGGGACTACTTGGGCAATTACATGTAACAATGATACCAGATGCAGACAAAAGCAAGGTATTCTGGGGAGGAATCTTGGACCAACCTGTAAAGCATAATGATGAAAGAGAGTGGCTGCATGAATTCCAAGGTCGGTTAAGAAATGTAGAAAGCCATGAAAACATAAAAATATTTATAGAAATTATGAAAAAAGCAGTTAAGGAAAACCTCAGATTTGGAAGGGCCCAGGACTGGATGGGATCCAAGGTTACTGAATGAAGAATCTGAGAGCGTTCCCTGAAAGGATAGTGCAACAGCTAGACGAGTGCTCGCAGGAAGGTGCTGTACCCAGCAGGATGACAAAGGAAAAGACATTGTTATGTGCCAAGGATCCTGAAAAGGGTAATACTAAATCCAACTTTTGACCAACAACATGCATTCCACTAATGTGGAAACTATTGTCAGGTGCTTTGGCTGGTGAAGTGTATAGATACTTAGGAAAAAGTGGGATGCCACCTATTGAACAGAAAGGATGCCGAAAGAGGAGCCAGGGAATGAAATATCAGCTGTTAATTGATAATCTGTTTATGAGAAACTGCAAGAGAAGACACACAAACCTGAGCATTGCATCGATTGATTTTCAGAAGGCATATGATAACACTCTTGGATAACAAGAAGCTGCAATGAGTGAGAAAAATATTGGATTCAAAGCTGAATGCCAGAAACATAATTTCGGCAATTAACTCATGCACAGCTGCAGTAGTTCAGTGTGGGGGTGGAATTCTGAAGTGGACAGAGAAAGAGTTAAAGGAGTTGAACAGGAAGACAAAAGAAGCTCCCTATGATGCATGGAGCCCATCATCCACATGCAGACATTGATTGCCCACACATGAAGAGAGCAAATGGAGGAAGGGGAGTGATGTATGTAGGAACTAGGGAGCTTACTGAGATACTTATCCCAATGTAAGAAAACCTTGCTAAAGTTAATTAGGAATAAAGGAGTATTGAAAGCAAAGAAAAAGTGAGAAACAAGGCAAGAAGTACAAAAAGGATATGAAGAAGCATTGTGCAGCAAGGGACTCCACAATCAATTCCATGTAGCCTCAAGTGAAGTTGCTGGAAAACATAGGTGGGATTGGCTGAAGGAAGGAACATTGGAAAAAGAGACTGAGAGCACTATACTGGCAGCACAAGACCAAGCTTTGGTCACAAATTAAATCATCGACCTTAGGAATGAGCAAGTGTCTCCACTGCACCACATCTGTAAGAGAGTGGATGAAACCATTACCCATATCATGAACAAATGCCCTAACTTACCCAAAACCATTACAAGTTGTGGTAACATGATGAGTCTAGAGAGAGGCAAAATGTGGTGTGAGCACAAACCATAGAGAGTGACAGAGTTGGAGACTTGTAAAATCCTCTAGCATTTCCCAATCCAAACAGATCAGGCACCAGAGCATAACAGACTGGATCTGGTGGTGGTGGACAAGATGCACCACACGTGCTATAGAGTTGATGTTGCAGGCCCTCTTTGACCCATGAATAGTCTGAAGTAGGAAACAGCTCAGCTACAGAAAATGAAGGTGAAGATAGGGTCAATTATTATTTGGTCCTTGAGGACAATATGAGAAAGCATCAAGAGGAATATAAAGGAAATCAGAGAAGGGTGCCCACTAGAATTGTTACAAAAGTTTTACCTCTTTTGAATGGTCGGAATAATCAGGAAAGTATTAGATAGTTGAAAGGAATGGATAGCATTGTACCCTAGGCTGCAGGTAGGGAGCCCATTATGCATGCAAGGCTGCAGGAGAGAAAAAGAATAATGAGAAGAAGAATTAGAGACTGTGAGTGATGGAAGAGACAAATGGATAAAGGGGACTGGAATGGTTTACTTCTTGGGAATAGATAGGATCATCAGAAGGATTTTGAACCCTTGATGGCTTATTGAAATTATGTGGATATCTAAGGTTACAGGTAGTAACCTGCTACCCACATAAATTCTAAATTGAACAATAATAACGATTAACAAAAATTAATTAATTAAAACAAGAGTAATTTCTTATTTCATTTTTTAAAATTCTTATATTTCCTTTTTTAAGTTAAAAATAATGAGAAATTATTCAAGATTTTATTTTTAAATTATTCATTGAAAAATGTATATTATTCAAATATTCTTTGTGATGATATCACTGACTGAAAAAGCAAAGTCCAGTTTCCAAAGTTTGCAGAAGAATACCAAATTACTCAACAGTGTACATTTATCAGCATATATTATCGATAAGAACCCTTCATATGGTCAGAAATTTAGGGACATCCTCATCAAGAAGTTTAATGAGAGGGAGGAGGAGCTACAGACTTCAGACATAGAAGGTAGCTGGAAATTCCTCTGGGACAGCTTACTAAGTGCCACAGACCAAGTCTGTGGATGGTGCAAAGTCCCTTCCAGACCTAGAGTAACGTGGTGGTAGAATAATACTGTAGACAAAGCCATTAAAGCAAAGAAAAAGGCCTGGAAGTGTGGGGGTAGCAGGGAACTGTAACAGATAGTGAGGAGGGAGGCTGAACAACAAGTATACATAGCCGAGGGAGACGTAGATAAGAAGAGGTTTGCCAATGTCCAGTGACATGAGGACCAACGAACTGAAGTATTTCAGATTGCAAGACAATATGTGAGAGAAAATAGTGATGTCACAGGAGAGAAATGTGTCCACATGGATTATGGCTCACTTGCATTTAATGATTCTGAAAAGAAAGAGGTTTGAAGAAGCCATTATGAAAAGCTGCTGAATGTGGAGAATGAATGGGAGGAGGAGAGCCTGCTAAATGTTGACCCCTATTCTTGGCTTTTGTGGACTTGGAGAAAGCTTTTGACAGGGTCTCTCGATCCCTTATCTGGTGGGTGATGCGGAAACTAGGGATTGATGAATGGTTAACAAGGGCTGTACAGGCCCTATACAGAGAGGCTGTTAGTAAGGTTAGGATTGGCAATGAGTATAGTGAAAAATTCCAGGTACAAGTAGGGGTCCAACAAGGATCAGCCCTCATCCTCCTCTTATTCATCATAGTGTTTCAGGCAATAACAGAGGAATTCAATACAGGTTGCCCCTGGTAGCTCCTGTATGCTGATGACCTGGCCCTCATAACAGAATCGCTACCAGAACTAGAGAAGAAATTTCAGGTGTGGAAGCAAGGTTTAGAATCGAAGGGCCTTAGAGTCAATGTTGCAAAAGCCAAAGTCTTAGTAAGTAGGAAGGCAAACACATCACACACCCCTTCAGGTAGATGGTCCTGCTCAATCTGTAGAAAAGGTGTAGGCAGAAACTCCATAAGATGTACCCAGTGTAAGCTATGGACACATATGAGGTGCAGCAGCATCAAAGGAAGATTAACTGGGAAGATAGCTTTCATGTGCGGCGGATGCACTGGGGCAATAAACACCACAGATGCTCAGGAACCCGATTCCATCACATGCCAGGGGGAGAAACTAGAAGTAGTTGATAGCTTCTGCTACCTAGGCGACCAAGTCTGTAGTGGTGGTGGATGCTCAGAGAGCATTGCCACTAGAATAAGAATAGCCTGGGCCTAGTTCAGAAAGCTTCTACTCTTGCTGGTGACAAAGGGCCTCTCGCTCAGAGTGAAAGGTAGATTGTATGATACATGTGTGTGAACTGCCATGCTACATGGCAGTGAAACATGGGCCATGACTGCTGAAGATATGCGTAGGCTTGAAAAAAATAAAGCTACCATGATCTGTTGGATGTGTAAAGTCAGTGTGCGCACACGACAGAGTGTAAGCATCCTGAGAGAAATGTGGGACATAAGAAGCATCAGAGAGATGTTTGCATTGATATGATCCTATATGTGTGAAGAAGTGCTACTCCCAAACAGTGGAAAGAATCCGGAGTAGAGGTAGACCCAGGAAGACATGAGATGAGGTGGGGAAGTATGACCTTCGAACGTTGGTCCTCACAGAGGCAATGACAAAAGACCGAGACCTCTGGAGATATGCTGTGACTGAGAAGACCCAGCAAATAAAGGGAGTTCACAGCTGTAGCCTACGCCAGTGTCACATAACCAGCCCACTCAAAAAGTACCTTT
>NC_069008.1:7576977-7579022 GCF_001194135.2 Octopus bimaculoides | reverse complement strand
ACTGGCTCCCGTGCTGGTGGCACGTAAAAGCACCATCTAAATGTGGTTGATGCCAACCCCCTCTGGCTCCCATGCTGGTTTCATATAAAAGCACCATCCAAACATGGTCGACGCCATCCCCCTCTGGCCCCTGTGCCGGTAGCTCATAAAAAGCACCCACTACACTCTCTGAGAGGTTGGCATTAGGAAGGGCATCCAGCTGTAGAAACTTTGCCAGATCGGATTGGAGCCTGGTGCAGCCTCTTGGCTTCCCAGACCCCAGTCAAACTGTTCAACCCATGCCAGCATGGAAAACGGACGCTAAACGATGATGATGATGATGTTGTGTATAGATGTTTTCAATATGAGGATTATGAATAGGGTAACGAGATCTTTTTATTGAAGATCTTCATATATTGTATAATCATGGACTCCAACTGACCTTCCCAACATTGGATTCATCGCCTCCATCTCCCCTCCTTTGGGTAAGATTTTTCAAACCCCCAAAATTCTGAAGGACACAACACCTGGTTCCTCAACTAACAAACTGAATGTGCCAAATCTCAGCCCTCTTGCAAATTCCCAATTACTTCATATAAACAAGCCACAGAATGAGAATGTGAGGCAACTACCCGACCCAACCCCATTTTCTCGAACAAACTCCAATGCAATTTGGATTTAGAAAAAACAAAAACAAAAAAGCACATCCAATAACGAGAAAGAATTGTATAATCACGAAATCATACTTGAGGCCCATGCAGACCTAAAGACTGAAAATATACTTCAATTACTCTCAGCTGACACATCAATAGCAAAGATTGTTGACATCCCAACTAAAGAATTTAATGCAAAGAATGAGATTGTGACACTGTCACATGATAAACAGAATCGATAATGGCTACACCTGAAAATATTGAACCATTTAGTATAAAAAGCTGTAAGCATTATGACTCTCAAACTTTTAATGATTTACATTCTAAAACTAATTATAATTTTCTCTTAACCCATTTTAATGTGCATTCATTTAATAAAAACATGGACAAATTCTTATTATGCTTAAAAGATTTATGTGAAATGCCTGAAATTCTTGTATTTTCTGAAACCTGATTTAGTATAAACAATAGTGCAGATATATCTGGCTACAATAACTACCATATTTTTCATGATCATGAAAAAGGTGGTTGTATAAATGTATGTGTACAATCCAAACTATGTTCTCCTTTAATAGATGACTGGTCATATTTTAATAATAATATTGAAGTATATTCTGTTAAAATAACAATTAATTCCTCTACATGCACTGTAATAGGAGTTTATCGACCTCCTGATGCTAGCATCCACGAATTTAATGTGTGTCTATCAAATATTTTGCCCCTGAAATCCACACCATGCTGTCATTGTATCTGGTGATTTTAACATTAACATCTTAAATCCAACTAATGCTGGAAATCAATTTATAAATACTTTGTATTCTTCATCTTTTCTGCTCCTTGTCAAACTACCAAATACGTCTTCAGCAACTTCCGATTCATGTCTAGATCAAATAGGAGTCCCCCCCCCCCAGGAGTCCATACTGGGCCCATTACTGTTCCTTATCTATATAAATGATATGTGCAATTCTACTAATTTATTAAATTTTCTACATTTCGGTGATGACTTTACTATCTTTATTAGTCACCATGACCTTCCCTCCCTAGTCAATACAATTAATTCAGAACTGGACAAGGTTTATCAATGGCTTATCACTAATTGGCTTACCCTTAATATAAAAAAAACACTGCTGCATGCTTTTCTCCACAAAGTCCAAACAGCTTCTTCCTAATGTCCTCATCACAGGTAAAGCAATTTCACATGTAACAGCAACAAAATTTCTCAGCATTCATATTGATGAGTCCCTCAGTTTCAAAACACATATAAGCAATTTATTAAAACAAAATACCCGTACTTTTGGTATGTTAAATAGAATTTCTTACCTTCTTCCTGAAAATGTTAGAATCATTCTTTACTGTTCTTTAATATACTCAAAATTCTCTTACTGTGTTGCTGCCAGACTTAAAGAGATTTAC
>NC_069008.1:7568870-7576873 GCF_001194135.2 Octopus bimaculoides | reverse complement strand
TTATTGACCTTTCTATCTTTTGACCTCCAACCAAATTGCCCAAACCAGCCAAGCTGCCAAAGTGCTTAATCCGTTTTTTTATGCAATTTCTGAAAAAAAATTTTTGTGTTTTTACTTATTGTAATTGATAAAAAAAATATTCAATGTAAATTGGATTAATAAATTTATTAATATATATCTGAAGAGGTCTGCAGTCGAGGGACTGGTTTTCTATCAGGTTCAGTGGTGTCATCCAACTTGGCATCTTGCATGGGAACAGAGTCCTCACTTTTAGTAGTGTCTTGAGGTGTTGATTTGCAACCTTTGTTTAAGCTCTTACTCAGCATCTTGTACCTGCAATAGACAATATATATATATATATATATATATACACATACATATGGGTGAGGGTGAGTTTGTGTGTGTGTGTGTGTGTGTGTACAGAAGAGGCTTCCTCAAATGTCTGGAGAATTCTTAGATGTAGTAGATAACATCTGTTACCTAGGTAACCAAGTTAGCAATGAAGGAGGATATTCTGAAAGCCTATCTGATATAATAAGAATAGGTTGAGCAAAGTTCGGGTAAGTACTACCTTTGTTTGTCACAAGGGGCCTCTCTGTCACAGCGAAATGTATGATGTCTGTGTAAGAAGAACTATGCTGCATGGCAGTGAAGCATGGGTTGTGGCTACAAAGGAGATGTGAATGCTTGAAAGGAATGAAGCCAGCATGCTCCACTGGATGGGTAATGTCAGTGTGCATGTATAACCGAGTGTAAGTGATTTGAGAGAAATATTGGATATAAGCAGCAACACTTCCATAAGTGTGTGAGGGGATGTTTAGAGATGGGGAAGAAGAGATAACTGGTGAGTGGCTGGAAGGGGGGATATTGTAGATATATACAAGGGCATGGAGAGTGTGCCGATAAGCATGTGAGGGAGAGTGGGGAATCCTGCAGTGGGTGAGGGAGAGTGGAGGGGAGGGGCCAGCGGCAGGTGGTAAGATTGTTGGGAAGATGGGTCGTGGGGGAATTTTGACAGAAGACTGATTATGTGTGTGTGTGGGAGGGAGAATGCATGGCTGTAAAGGACATGCCTGCATGTAGGGATGGCCATGGTTTTACTGCAAACTTGCCAGATGTCTCAGTCCCTTGTCATCTCCTCTGTGAGGTTCAACATCAGAAGATCAGTTCTCACCACTTCACTCCACATCTTCCTCTGTTTGTCCCTTCTTCAGCTTCCTGCCAGTTTCAGATCAGTACTCCTTTATGCATCTGTCCTTGTCCATACACATCACATGATCATACCCGTGCAATTGTATATTTATGCATATAACCTCATTTTGTTCCATTCTCAACCAAAACTGTCCAACAAACGGAACGTGAAACTCTGAGTAACAGTTTTTGTGATGTCTTAGCATCTTTATTAATAAGGTACCCTGCCCCTAATTACAAAACAATTCGTAGGGGTGGGGATGTGTTTCAACTGAAAGTGTTGGAAATTTCCAAAGTGGTCTTCTCCCCCCCGAAAAAAAAATGAATCTTGAAAGGGCATTTACAAAAAATGTGAGTACCGAAATAACAACCAACTCTCCAATAAACTTTATTGACACACATCTGTACGTGATGCACATACAACACGAATTCGTTGAAAATATCAAAGAAATTTCATGTTGTATGTTGGAATTTATGGGGAATAAAACTCGCAGTTATGTTTTCCGTGACCCTTCTCTCGGTGTCCTGAAAGGGAAATCAGTGTCCCAACAAAATAAAAAAAATAAATGAATGCTTTATTGTAACTACACAGTATTCGCGGGAAATAATGAAAAAAATATGTGATCGATCTAATCATCTTTCTGCAAAGATTTATATCAGAGAAATTCATGCAGTCTGATTTTCCCCCTCATAACTTTAAAGAAAATGGACATCTTTTAATGAAATTTTGCAGAAACACCTTTCAAACGGCATAGATTATGATTATAAAGAAATATGTGGGGAAAATGTGTTCCTGAAAGTTATGAGGGAAAAAGCGAATTTTGTGAAATTTCGGAAAGTTTCCCCACCCCTCCTCCGTTCGTTTGTTCCGCATGTTTGCCGACTGTGACAGAAAGTGAAATGACAGTATAAAATTGGTCAAACGTTTGACCTGAGCTCAAGAATTTTAAAAAATTAGTGTAATAGGTGTAAAACAACTTGCTGTGAACGAATATGAAGAAAAAAATACGCGCTCGCGAGCGGGGGTGGGGGTGGGGAGAAGACTCCGAACATTCACATCGTGAATGTTCCGAGACGCCTCACCGGAGCCAAGAAACAAAAGAAAAATAGTGTGCGACGATGTGAATGTTCCGAGTCCTCTCTCCACCCCGCCTTTCGCGAGCGCGCATTTTTTTTTCTTTTTATATTCGTTCAGAGCAAGTCGTTTTACATCTATTACACTATTTTTCTTTTGTTTCTTGGCTCCGGTGAGGCGTCTCGGAGCATTGAGTCCTCCCCCCCCCGTTCGCGAGCGCGCATTTTTTCTTCATATTCGTTCACAACAAGTTGTTTTACACCTATTACAGTAATTATTTTTTTATTTTTGAGCCCGGGGCAAACGCTTTAGTTTGACCCAAATTCCTTCGCATGGTATTGGTCATCCAGTTTACAAGGAAACGTCCAGTTAAGATGTCATTGAGTGAGACTGAACTCCAAACCGTGAACTTGCAAAGCGAACTGCGAAAGTAAAACTGAAACACGAGCAAGGGATATAACTCCCATAGAAACCCCTACTTAATTTGACTCTTCTCCAATTCACTGCGATCCTGTACTTCCTGTCTCCATCTTTATCGCTCCCTTCAAATATAACATTATTTGTTTCCTACAAACTCGTTCTTCCACCTTTTTTATATTCAACGTTCTCAAGGTATTCTAATTATATTCAATTAATTTCTTTTTCTACAGTTTCTGCTTTTCTTTTAAATATTGTTCCTTACATTTTTGTGCTGTTGTTGTATAAGGGTTGGATTTCTTCAGCCCCCCCCCCCTCCTAGAAGCAGTGTTTCTCAGCGATTTTTTTTTACCTGTGAACCCCTTTTGATTGCTGATGAACCCCGCCATAATCATTCGATGTTTAAAAACTAGTTTTAGAAATACTTATTTCAAAATTTCTATTTTATTATTTTTTTTACTCATTAACTTATATAGGTTGAACAATATAAAACGTTAAAGAAACTTATTTCTTGCAAAATAAATACATTTAAAACAAAATCTTTTCATGGACTCTTAATATACTACAGCAGGTCCCTGATTTACTGTTTTGTTTGCGTAGACCCACAAAAACCTTTTATGGACCCTGGTTGAGAACCGTTGACCTAGAAGTTCCATACCTTTTGTAAAATATTAGAAATTATTTTTGTCTTCAAATACGAGAATATTAACGCTTCTTCATTGTTACCCTCTATTTCAAAATTAAACCAAATAAATGAAATAACAAAAACATTAATTCGTATAAATCCATTTATAGTATCTCTTATTTCTAAGAATTTCGATTTACTGTCTCAGCTGCTTTTGATGTTGCCAACGTCTACCATTCTCACAATTTTACTTGATTCACTTATTTCATGGTCACATATATTACATACTCGATGGGAAAACAATAATTAGAGTCTTCAAAAATCCTATTGAATGTTTACTGTCGATAGTTCCTAGTGAGTTCTCCAAATTGTTAATTTATTTTGTCTATATTTTCTTATGCTAAAGAGTTAATGGGTCTACATAACCTGCTATACGAGGTGATAACGAAAAGGTGCTTCGATAAATAACAATAAAAACATTAGAAGGATTCTTATTGCACCTAAAATATAGAATAAGACAAACAAGCTGACAACAGCACAACGTGAAAGGAGAAAATCTCCGGCTGTCGCCAAATAAATTGACACTAACGTCTATTCTTTTGTACATTTCAGCCCTAAGGCTGTGGCCATGCTGGGACATCGTCTTTTCTTTGTTCATCAATTTAATGTTTCATTAAATTTGGAGAATTAGGGCTTATTTCCGAGGAAATAGGAAATACATAAAAACATCAAGTGTTCCGTGAAATAACCAAAACGAAAACTGATTATTTTACTTTCAGAAAAAAGAAAAAAAAACTTTTATGTAACATATAAGTATTTAAAGAAATATTTATTACAAGATGTAATGACATACAAAAGTCTGCAGAAATTTGGGAAAGATTCCAATTCTCCTGGCTGTTGTGACTGAAATATATATCACTTTGGGTACCACACATTTAAAAAAAAAATTTTATTATGCAATTCTACAGACATTCAGTATTGTGTGTGTGATTCTCTTTATCATAGGGATTGACGAGGTGGTGGTATTTATAAAGGTTTTCCCTTTATAAAGTAAAACCCCGCTTCCATCATGAATGACATGGCTTTGTATCTAGAAAGTTACCCTCTGAAGCACAAATCCAAGCAACGTTGTTTATGGAAGACCAGCAGTCACCCATGTGTACCAGCCTCCTCTCTATGCCATTGATGTTATCCATGGGAAAGGCAAAGGGGCCAATACAGCTTGGCACCTGTGACATCACAACTCATTTCTACAACTGAGTCAACTGGAGCAATGTAAAGTAAAGTGTCTTGCTCAAGAACACAACACACAGGCTAGTCTGGGAATTGAACTGGGAATGGAAAGCAGACGTTAAATGATGAAAAGACAAAAACTAATAAATTAGTAAAATAATTTCTTTCAGTTAATGAACGAATAATAATAATAATAATGCCATAGTAATAAAACTTTTGAAACTAATGAAGTTAATAATTAAACTATTAAAGAACATTGGAAATATTTGGAAATATCTTTTATCATTTGCTTGTTTCGGTCATTAGGCTGTGGCCATGCTGGAGCACCGCTTTGAAGAAATTTTAGTTGAATGAAATTAGCTCAGTACTTATTTTTCTTCTTTTTATTTAAGCCTGGTACTTACTGTATTAGTCTCTTTGCCAAACTGCTAAGTTACAGGGATATAAATACACCAACACCGGTTATCAAGCAGTGGTGGGGGACAACCAACTGACTCAAAGACACACACATATCCTCATCACCAGCCTCTCACACCAACCCTACAATGTCATTCTAAAACAATCACATCATTGAAATCTCAAAGCTACAACACATGATTAATCCTTCGTGGGCCAGCAGGGTCCCTTGGGACCCCAGCAAATTTAAAAAGTTATGCAACTTTTACATTTCTTATTTAAATGATATCTCATGACTTTTATTGTCAATAGTTTATGTATGCACGTACAAATTTTGAGTTAAAAATTTCTGGTCATATGGATGTTAAAGCATAAAATATGGTTATTGGGGTCCAACTGGAGCCCGTTGGCCTTCTGTTAAATTATTTTTTCTTTTCTTTTTTCAGATATTTTGATGAACTTAAATCAATTTTCTTTATATGATATACCAAGTAATTTTGTTTTATTTTATATTTAGTGTTACAAGGCAGTGCCCCAGCATGGCTGCTATCAAATGACTGAAACAAGTAAAAGATAAAATACACCAAATATTTTAACAACTTTTTAAATACAATTCCTAATAATATTTCATTATAAATATATAATAGGATTTTTTAGACATAGAATAGCTACAAGAGTCCACCCAAGTAAAATAAGACTCAGCAGGTCCATAGGTAAAAAATGGTTGAAAACCACTGCGAAAAGGTTTAAAAGCTCTTTGCAATGGCTGCACATAAGAAGCTACAACATATTAAAGCAAAAATTTTATGGTAACAAAAAACAGAGACCAAAGCTTATTCCACCATTTTAACTGTTATTTCTTGAAGGTGCATGGCTCAGTGATGAGAGCATCGGGCTCACAATCATGAGGTAGTGAGTTCGGTTCCCAGACTGGGCTGTGTGTTGTGTTCTTGAGCAAGACACTTTATTTCATGTTGCTCTAGAAATGAGTTGGGACATCACTTGTGCCAAACTGTATCAGCGTTTGCCTTTCCCTTGGATAACATCTATGGCATGGCGAGGAGAGGCTGGTATGCATGGGCGACTGCTGGCGACTTGTGCCTCGGAGGAGAACTTTCTAGGTGCAATCCCATGGTCATTCATGATCAAAGGTGGGTTTTACCCTTTCTGAAGGAGATTTATGTATAGTGGGTATTTTTAGTCACCTCTCCTTCATTGTTTGATCTCTCATAGAATTTCTAAAGTTCTTGGAAACAGTTGATGATAAGTCTGCACTGTCATAGCTGACCTGAAGTTGCACATATAACTACACTGTGTAACAAAATTTTGATTTTTTTTTTTCTTTTTTTTTTTGTCTTTGGTCAGTAAGAGTTATTTTCTATTTGCTTCTATCTGGAAATCACTGCTATTCCCTTCAAACTTGGCTTTTGTAACCTGGACATCAATGTTTTGAAACTGACCTATTTTCCATCACATTTCAGACAGATTCAATGCTGAGTCGCTGAAGCAGAAATATCACTATAGTAAATATTCTGCTCAGTATGACAGATTTGCTTGTCAGTTGCTTGACCATAACCACTTGACCATAACCACTTGAGCATGTCCCTTAGCAGTTGATAATATGTGCATCTTTGATGATGAGCAAGAGTAGTAGAGGAGCATCATAGCCGTTTGTTGAGAGTTTGGGGTTTGAATAAATGTAACAAAAGCAAAGTCTGAAGGAAATATTAGCCATTTTTCATTCTTTCTAGGGATATAACAGTTTCTACCCAAGGACAAAGATTACAGTGTAATGTGATACCAAGGGAGCATCTATGTAATCATTTGATATGCCATATGTAGCAGCCAAATTTCTTTTAAATGACATTTGTTAGTCTTGAAAATTGACAGCTATATTGGATAATGTAGTCCTGAATATTACATAACTAGAGAGAATGGTGGAATATTCCTAACTGGAATGTTTTTGGTCTCTTTGTTAAGATCTGACCTGGGTCTAAGCAATGATGAATGTTGCTTCTGGAGATAAAATGTTATTGCCCCCTATTCTTTAACTTACTACTGGCATTTTACCAGTTATGACAACAGGGATTCCAGTTGATCCGATCAACAGAACAGCTTCCTTGTGAAATTAATGTGCAAGTGGCTAAGCACTCTACAGACACACATGCCCTTAACATAGTTGCCAGAAAGATTTAGCGTGACACAGAATATAACTAGGCTGGCCCTTTGAAATACAGGTACAACTCATTTTTGCTAGCCGAATGCACTGGAGCAACGTGAAACAAAGTGTCTTGCTCAAGAATTCATGACCTTACAAGCTTGAACTGAATATCCTAACCACTAAGTTTCATGCTTTTTTTTCTTTTTTCTTTAACTCATCATCATCATCATTTAATATCCATTATCCATGTTGGCTGGCATGGGTTAGAAGCTTTGACTAGAACCAGTAAACCGGAGAGCTAAACCAGACTCCTGTCTGATCTGGCATGGTTTCTACAGTTGGATGTCCTTTCTAACACCAACCACTCCAAGAGTATAATGGCTGCTTTTTATGTGCCTCTGGCACAGGTGCCATTTACACCAGCAAGGGTCATGACTACAATTTCACAGGTGCCATTTACACCAGCAAGGGTCATGACTACAATTTCACAGGTGTCATTTACATGACGCTAGCAACAGCTACAACTACGATTTCGCTTGACTTAACGAGTCTTTTTAAGCACAGCATATCGCGAAAGGTCTTGCTCACTGGTCATCGCTTCCATGAGGCCTGACGTTTGAAGATCATGCTACCAGTAATAGCCATAATTATAAATTCATGAGTGCCATTTACATGACACCAGCAACAGCCACAGCCATAGCTACAGTTTCACTTAGCTTTCAAGTCTTCTCAAGCACAGCATGTTGACAAAGGTCTCGGCCATTTATCATTGCCTCTGTGAGGCCCAATGTTCAAAAATCCTGCTATTGGCAATTTCACTTGGTTTGACGAGTCTTCTCAAGCACAGCATGTTGACAAAGGTCTCGGCCATTTATCATTGCCTCTGTGAGGCCCAATGTTCAAAA
>NC_069008.1:7562697-7567850 GCF_001194135.2 Octopus bimaculoides | reverse complement strand
TATATATATATATATATATATTCACACACACAACAGGCTTCTTTTAGTTTCTGTCTACCAAATCCACTTACAAGGCTTTGGTTGGTCTGAGGTTATAGTAGGTGCCACGCAGTGGGACTGAACCTGAAACCATGTGGTTGGGAAGTGAGCTTCTTACCACACAACCATGCCTGCACTTACTATAGTTTATTATTATAAAAATGTAAAATTTTCACTGCTGAATCTCAATTTTTTTGAAAATAATCCTCTATAGTTTATACTGTTTCTGTGCTATTTCAGAATACCAAGTGAAATTGGAATTCAAGAATAATTTTTTACCTCAAATATAATCACCAATATTCTTCATCTTTAAAGACTAAAGGAAGTTGCTATGCAGAACACATATAACCCCATATATATAAATCTGTGTTGAATTTGCTTTGAAATATTTCCCCTGACTAAGACTGTCAACAATTTCTTTACTTCACTATTTGGAATATGATCACAGTGATTTGAAATTCTAATTAAATTTAGATTACAAAAGAGTTTATTATGTCTTCAGATCCTGACTAAGGTCACAGCTGAAGTAAATAGAGCTGAATTAATTTCAATTTGGGATTTTAAAAAATAAATAAAAAGGAAAGCATTTGTATATTGATGAAATAGAACAAAAGTAATGGAAGATAAATTGTGTGAGGATAATGTTAAATGTAAGTCACAGTCTCAAAGAAATGATTTTCTTGATGAGATACCGAAAGATATAGAAAAAAAATCGTACCACTGTGACATCTGTGAAAAGTCATTCACTCGAAAAGATAGCCTCACCATTCACAAACGCATTCATACAGGAGATAAACCATATCACTGTGATATCTGTGGTAAGTCATTCTCACAGACCGGTAGTTTGACTACACACAAACGCGTTCATACATGTGAAAAACCATATCACTGTGATATCTGTGGTAAATCATTCTCTGAAGGAACTCACTTAACTAAACACAAACGCATTCATACAGGAGAGAAACCATATCACTGTGATACCTGTGGTAAGTCATTCGCTCTCAGTGGTAATTTAACTACTCACAAACGTATTCATACTGAAGAGAGGCCATATCAGTGTGATATCTGTGGTAAATCATTTTCAAATGGAAGCACTTTAGCAAAACATAAGCACATTCATGCAGAAGAGAAACCATATCACTGTAGCATCTGTGGTAAATCATTCTCTCAAACAGGTAGCTTAACTACACACATACGTATTCACACAGGAGAAAAACCATATCCCTGTGATATTTGTGGTAAATCATTCTCTCAGAATGACAACTTGACTAAACACAAACGTATCCATACAGGAGAGAAACTTTTTCACTGTGATATGTGTATCAAATCATTCTCGCGAAATGACCATTTAACTAGACACATGCTCATTCATACAGGAGAAAAACCATTTTATTGTGAAATCTGTGGTAAATCATTCTCTCAAAGAGGGCACTTAACTATACACAAGTATATTCATACAGAAGAGAAGCAGTGTAATTGATATGTGTTAAATCTTTATCTTTAAAAATAGACAATTTATTACATGTGTTCATACAAAAAAAGTATCTCTATCAATATGGAAATGATATGTAACAATAAATGTATTCACACAGGAAAGTATAGCCATGTGATAACAACCTCATGTTAGTATACCTACACTGGTGACAAAATTTACCAGTCTGATACATTTTAATAAAAAGCATTTATTCAGTATATTCGTGTATATAGAATTTATTAACATATTTCCAGAAGCAAGAAAAGAAGCTCTTCATTTATTTGGCATTGTAGAAATAAATAGATGGAAATGTATTTTCATACATGAATAATAACATCATTGTACAGTTATTATGAAAGAAAGAAATGTATAATTATTTTCTGAATCTTATTCACATTCTTTAATGTCTTATGTATATTTTGGTGTGAATGTGCATAGCTCAGTGGTTAGAGCCTCAGGCTAACAATCATGAGGGAGTGAGTTCAATTCCTGGACTAGGCTGTGCGTTGTGTTCTTGAGTAAGACACTTTTTTCGTGTTGCTCCAGTTTAGTCAGCTGTAGAAATGAGTTGTGACATCACTGGTGCCAAGCTGTATCAGCCTTTGCCTTGATATAATACTACTTAGGGGGTCTGTTGGTTTCCTCCAAAAAGGGATCTGAAAATATGTAGGATGTGTCTAATGAGACTAATATCATTGTAGATTCTGCTACATTGCAGGCCACCTTATCTTCAATTAGCAATAACCATGGCTTGGTTAACTCTCAGTGGAGCTTTCATTTACTCATGGAAAGTTTTGGCAAATATTATTGAGAATATAGTTCCAGAGTTTGAATGGATTGTTTCAAATTTATCTTCTATCCCCTGCTGTTTGACATCTTGGGTAAGTGTCTTCTGTTATAGCCTTGGTCTGACCAAAGCCTTGTGAGAAAAACTGAAAGAAGCCTAATGTATATATATAAATATATGTTTGCGTTTGTCCCCCACTACCACTTGACAACTAGTGTTGGTGTGTTTACTTCCCTGTAACTGAGTGGTTTGGCAAAAGAGACTGACAGAATAAGTACCAGGCTTTAAAAATAAAATAAGTACTGGGGTCAATTCATTTTACTAAAGATTCTTCAAGGTGGTGCTCCAGCATGGCTGCAGTCTAATGACTGAAACAAATGATAAAGATATGTCTTCATTCAGTTTCTCTCTCTCAAATCCACTCCCAAAGCTTTGGTCAGCCTGAGTAAAAAATACCTGTTGAAGGTGGCACACAGTGGGACTGAACCCAGTACCATGTGGTTGGGAAGCAGGCCTCTTGCCACACCAGCACCTTCCTTTTTTTGTGTTCTTAAATAATTATTATAGATAAATGGTTTCCTGTACCAGTGCATGCAGCAGATAGTTATGAGATGGGAGGCTGATGTGCACACACAGTTCTCTATGTTGGATTCATGATGGGACCATCTGATGTTCTTGATGGTTCTCAGGGCTCTGCTAGGAAAGTTGTCGAATCTCTTCACCAGCGTCTGCATGAGGGGCCATGTTTCTGCTCTGTAGAGAAGAGAGTAAACCAACATGTAGATGTGGGGCTTCATCTTCTGGGAGATAGAGCAGTGGCACCAAAGGGGCTTCCATAGAGATCACATGACTCAGTTGGCCAGACCACATTTACAGTTGATCTCCAGAGTCAGGTCTCCATCGTTGGAGACTGTACAGCCCAGGTAGATGAAAGAGCTAACAAACTCCACTATGTTGGGGTCAATATGGAGAGGGAGAGATCATCCTACCAGAGCCTTACTCTCATTTAACCCAGTAACTGCAGGCTGGAAGGCCCCACACCAGATGGTCGGACATGATTAAGGAAAATCTCCAAAGGCTTGACATCATCTTGGAAGATGCTGAGGGGCTGGCATGACTCTCTTCAAATAATGAATTCAGTACACACACAAATAGTTGCATCCAAGCCATATCACTACAATAATCAGTTGTAAATTGACAAGTAGTAGTTTAACTAGATACAAACATACTCATGAAAAGGCTATGTCGTTGATATCTGTAGTAAATTATTCTCTGAAAGAAAAAAAAGCTACACATGCATCTAATCTCATCCGAGTAAGCAACTGTTTCAATGCCAAAAATCATTTGATGAAAAGAATTTGTTATAAAACAATAAATGTTGTGTTAACATTTCCTAACACATTTTATATAGCCAAAACTATATGTTACTAGTATTACTTCATATTCTTATAGTTTTATCAAAAATCATTCTATCAGGATACTCATAGGCATTCCATCTAACATATTTCCAGGAGTAAGAACAGACACTATTGATTTATTTCACATTTTCAGTAAGTAGATAAGAAATACTCACATATCAGAAAGAACATCATGCTTAATATTTGAAATAATTATGCAAAGCATAAAAGAAAACATTTCATGATAGCTTAATAGCATTTAAGTATAATTTGTGAATCATCTTCATGCTCATCACACTTTAATATCCAATCTATATGCTGGGTTGGATTGGACTTGTCTATCAAACGCTATCATCATCATCATAGTTTAACGTCTGTTTTCCATGCTGGCATGGGTTGGACGGTTTGACTGGGGTCTGGGAAGCCAGGAGGCTGCACCAGGCTCCAATCTAATCCAGCAGAGTTTCTACAGCTGGATGCCCTTCCTAATGCCAACTACTCTGAGAGTGTAGTGGGTGCTTTTTCACATGCCAATTTTTTGTCATCTGAACTGAAATCCTGACCGTTTCAATTCTATTTGCTTCTAAATTTAAGATGTAGGTAAACCTCAATTTATAATGCAAAATTACCAACCAGGGAACTTTTGAATACAGACATATCATCAATTATTTGCATGTGTGAAGGAGAAACTGTGGATGGTATGAACGTTTTAGGTTGGGATTTTAAAGTCAATGAAGTTTATGTTTTTGGTTATAAGAGAAATGTGATTGTGATATACATTAGCATTAAGGTCTTTCAAGTGGTTGTATAACCCTCTAATGTCCATTGGTAATCCACTGGTTGTAATATTGCATATATTCATAATTTCTCTGTGGATTTTATCACGATGATTCACAATTTTTCTGGAATATAACGAATATACCAAAGATAGAAGACTCCCTTCCATTGGATGACAACAATAGCATGGAGGCTGTGATGGTTGTTTAGAAAGACTTTAAAAAAAAAGCTTCTAAAGGTTACAAAACCCTGTCCGAGATGATGGCCTGCAGGGCTCCTGAAGTGACGACCATTCACTGTTCACATCTGAAGTGTGAATAGTCATCACTTTATGTTCTGGTAATATTTACAATAATCTGTCAGCAAAGAGAAAAGGCTGTGAGGGGGGGGGGGACAAAGGTACAGTTGTTTCCCTTACATAAGTGAAGAATTAAAAGCGCATGCGCGCTAGTGATTTCCTCCCTTCCGTTTTGATGTCTCAACTTTGTTCTCCCACCACCAGCTACTTTCGTTGACTTCGGGGCCCACCACAACTGGATTAATCTACTTTCACCACGGCTCCCTAATTTTTCTTCTTTTTTTTTAATTTTAATTTGACTACTTGCTATTTTCAAGTATATATATTTTTCAATCGAATAATTATTTTTATGACAATATTCTCAACTCCTGAAGAATATAA
>NC_069008.1:7560681-7562271 GCF_001194135.2 Octopus bimaculoides | reverse complement strand
TATATATATATATATATATATATATATATATATATATATGTATTCGTGTGTGTGTCCCTCACCACCGCTTGATAATCGGTCTTGATATGTTTACGTCCCGTACTTCGCGGTCCAGCGAAAAATATCGTTAGAATAAGTACCCGGCTTAAATGAAAAGCACGTACTGGGTTCGATACATTCAACTAAAAAATTTTTAACGCGGTGCTCCAGCATGGCTACAGTCTAATGGCAGAAACTAGTAAAAAATAAAAAGAAATCCCTTTATAAAACATTACCTGTTAATAGCGTAAGCTTACTTTTGGCACTGCGGTCTTTTAATGGTCCCAATTGTTTTTTGTTTGTTTTTTTCTTAAATTATTGGAATGAAAACTTTGGTTAATGTTTACATTAACCAAAACTTTTAATGTGAGTCAGACATCATTTCTTAATTCTTTTCTCCGGCACATAGTTTGAAATCGACGATTAAACAGATTTAAATAATAAGGCATTCTTAATTATTTCAACGCTACATATGAAAATACGCGTGGAAGAAAGAAAAGGCTATCTTTCGTTTTGAGTCGACAGTTTATCAAAATTACAAACATCGATAGCTATAATAATTACGATCGTTAGAATAAACTTGCTGATTTTTTTAGTTATTGGGTATTCTTTCGTTTTGACTCGAATTCTATAAACATACTACTCGGTAATTTCTGTGAGCACGTGTTGTCAACTCAGCTGCGTGCTTGTTCTGTTGACGTATCGAAACGGAAAGATAAAGCTCATGGGTTGTAATGTACGTCTGTTCTTGCATGCGTGCTTTTTTCTCTGTGTGTGTGTGTGCTTGTTCTGTATTTATGTGTTGTGGAATGTAGATATAACGAAATTACGCCAACGTCGCATTTTAAACTTTAAGAAAAAAACGCTTTGCATATTTGTTCTTACCTGCACGCACGCACACACACACACACACACACACACAACCCATTAGCCTTTTCTTTCCACTTCGATACATCAACAGAACTAGCACGCAGCTGACAAGATGACACATGCTGACGGAGTCAACTGTATGTTGCTTGCTCACAAGTTGGAAGCAGCAAAGATTTATTCATTTGGACACCAAGAAAAAATTACACAATGAATATTGTTTACCCTGAGGTGCTTCAAGATTGACAGATTTTCAGTACTAAATTCGGATCTTTTTTAAAACGGAGGCCACATTTTTCATTAACGAAACACTTTGAAACTTGGAACACTGGTAGAATGTGTCATATAAAACATCTTTTTCTCTTAGTCTTCTTTAAAAAAAAAGAAATCCCTAAGTTATTCCATGTTGAAGTTGTCGTATTTCTGTAATTTCAACCAATCACTGACGTCCATTCAGCCGATATACATTAAGTGCCGACTACATAAACAAACGATTCTGAAACAATTAACCCTAACCCTAGGGTTAGGGTTAATTGTTTCAGAATCGTTTGTTTATGTAGTCGGCACTTAATGTATATCGGCTGAATGGACGTCAGTGATTGGTTGAAATTACAGAAATACGACAACTTCAACATGGAATAACTTAGGGATTTCTTTTTTTTTAAAGAAGACTAAGAGAAAAAG
>NC_069008.1:7555024-7560304 GCF_001194135.2 Octopus bimaculoides | reverse complement strand
TTTTACGGTCGGCCGACCATGAGCAAGGACGTGTTGAGCTGTCTCTCTACATCTTTCGGACTTACACTCGACAGCTCGCTTGCAACTACATACCCACGTCCCAACAACTATGCTCATACACACAGAAGCTGTAACAACAAGAACTAAAAGATATATATATTTACCACCTAAATAAAGTGTTGTTTAAGTTGATAGTCTGGAGTTCAGCGTTCCGTTATATATTCTTTAATTTTATATAGGAAAGTCAGGTATACATCTAATGATGTATAACCAACTTTCCTATACATTTTTCTTTTCCCCCAAGAAATTAGTGACAAAGCAATTTCTAGCATACAGAGTACAGTGAAAGAGCCATAAGGAGTGGAATGGGCTCTGCAGCATTGATTTGGATTTCAAATCTCAATGCCTAACTATGCAACAATTCTTCCTGAGCTAAGGCTACCCTCAATCAGTTGTGGACCCAGCACTTTGCTGGTTCCAGGCCATTGATTCTCCCATTGTTGTTCTGCATGTCTACAGACCGTACTCCACTTCCTCTCACTTTCCGACCATCCAATCTCCCATTGAATGAGAAACTCATTCCCAACTTCTGTATTCTAATTTCTGGCCTATTTTTCCAAGCCACGAAATCTTCTAGTAAGAAGCTCCACAGTGCCCAGCCCCACAGAACCAGGCACTTTTAAATGTGCTCACCACCACCACTGGACCTAAGACATAACATCATATTACTCAGAACTTCTGTTGCACATTGTCTAAACCTATATATTGTATATGTAAACCTAGTGCCCTTTACATTGGTGAAATGGGGCTGATGTTTTGCTGATTGCTTTCAGAAGCATATTCAAAGTATACTACGTAAAAGCACCCAGCACATTCTGTAAAGTGGTTAGCGTTAGAAAGGGCATCAAGCCATAGAAACGAGGCCAAATCAGACTGGAGTCTGGTGCAGCTCCCCGGCTTGCCAGCTCTGGTCAAACCATCCAACCCATGCCAGCATGGACAATGGACATTAAATGATTATGATAGCGATGACTACCACATATGCCAGGCAATTCTATCACCTATCACTTAAACACTACAGGCTATTCTGTCACCCACTTATCAATGTGCAGCATCACCATGCACCATGGGTCAGTATTTTCAAGGAAACAGGGAACAATGTTCCACATGCAAATTTGACACCATGTCACTGACAGGTTTAAATGAATTTTTTTTTCCTCCTCCTACACCTCTTAACTCATTATACCCTTTCATATCCTTCTCTCCTCATCTTTTCCATTCACCTTACTCTTTAAACTATTGCCCTGAATAAGGACTGTCCAAAACATCGGGTTTTCCACTCTCTATGGCAAATTCACTTTACTTTTTTTACTGTTTTTACTATATAGTATAAGCCTTGTTGATGCAAAACAATGCCAATATATATATATCATCATTATCATCTAGCATCTGCTTTCCAAGATGACATGGTTTAGATGGTTTGACTGGAACTGGTAAGCCGGAGAGCTGCACCAGGTTCCAGTCTGATTTCACATGGTTTCAATGGCTGGATGTCCTTCCTAATGCCACCCATTCCAAGTGTGTAACGAATGCTTTTTACATGCCACCAGCATGGGTGCCAGTCACATGACACTGGCAACAGCCACGACTATGATTTCACTTGGCTTGACGAGTCTTCTCAAGCACAGCATATTGCCAAAGGTCTCAGTTACTTATCATTGCCTCTGTGAGGCCCAATGTTTGAAGATTGTGCTTCACTACCTTGTCCCATGTTTTCTTGGGTCTACCGCTTCCACAGTTATAAATACACACACATATATATTTATATAAATATATATTGACCTGGGGCTCAACAACAAACAAGCAGTAATTGTTTCTTCAGGAGATAGAATGTTATTATCCACTATCCTGTAATTTAATGTATATAATCTTACACAGAAAGGTGTAACTATAGTCTATAAATTTGTAAACTTCACCTACGTTCAAACAGTTATCTGATGCTGCTGGAGATGATTACTACTTCAAAGCTATATTTGTGGCAGCAGGACTCGGCTCCTTGCCATTTCTACAACTTCACCAGACCCAATGTCTGTCCTCTTAATTTTCCATATTGTAATCTTATGGATTACTATATGTGAGGTGCAGGGGAGAAAGGCACCAACTTCTCTGCCTGCAACACCAAAGCTGAACTGTTGGCCAAGATCAAAATGCTGTTCAAAGATCTTCCTAGAAACAGTGAGGAATGCATGTGCCAAGTTCCAGAACTGTCTTGAGGGCGTCTATTTCAAGAAAATTGTTATCTTCCAGCCGTAATCTAATTCATATTTTTTGATTCTTTGAAATCGTTTTATTTTTGGATGGAATATTGTTTTCTTTCATGCAAATTGTCAAATTCAGCCCAAATACCTTGTATAGTTTATCATTATAGAAATGTAGTAAAATTACCTACGTTGAAGCACAATTTTGTCTATATACCCTATAGTCTAATATCATTTCTTTTTGTTTCAGAATGCCTGATGACATTGGAGTTAAGGAATATACGTCATCAATATATATATCGTCCTTTGAAGATTACAGGAAGATGTTATAAACTTGCTTATATGAATTAAAGGTAGAATTATTCTGAAATGTTTTCTCTGACTGAGATTCTTAGCAACATTTCTCTACTTCACTATCTGGGATGTGTAAATAATGATTTTTGTGCTCCAATTAACTTTGGAATACAAAAGAATTAGCAGCATCTCAGATGAAGAAAATCACAGTTGATGGCTGAATAAAATTTGTGAGGAATAAAGTATAAAGACAAAATCAACATTTGTGTATAAGGAAAATATGGAAAATGAATTGTGTGACAAGAAAGTTAAGTGTAAATCACAGCCTAAAGGGATTAATTTTATTGACAAGAGATCAAAAGATGCAGAAAAACCATCACACCACTGTGATATCTGTAAAAAGTCATTCTCTCGAAAAGGTAACCTTACAGTACACATACGTATGCACACAGGAGAGAAGCCATTTTGCTGTGACATCTGTGGGCGATCCTTTTCTGGAAGCAGTGACTTAACTAAACACAAACGCAGTCATACAGGAGAGAAGCCATATCACTGTGATATCTGTGGAAAATTATTTGCTCACAGAAGTAGTTTAACTGTACACAAATACGTTCATACAGGAGAGAAGCCATTTCACTGTGATATCTGTGGCAGCTCCTTCTCTCAAAGTAATTACTTAACTAAACACAAGCGAATACATACAGGAGAGAAGCCATATCAGTGTGATGTCTGTGATAAAACATTCTCTCTGAAATGTAACTTAACTACTCATAAATTCATTCATTCAGGTGAGAAGCTTTATCATTGTGATATTTGTAATAAATCATTCACTCTAAATGCTACCTTAACAACTCACAAATACATTCATACAGGTGAGAAACCATATCACTGTGATATCTGTGGTAAATCATTCTCTGTAAGTGGCAACGTAACTATACATAAACGTATTCATACAGGAGAGAAACCATATCAGTGTGATATCTGTGGGAAATCATTCACTGAAAGTAATAAATTAACTAAACACAAGCGTATTCATACAGAAGAGAAACCATATCATTGTGATATCTGTGGTAGGTCATTCTCTCAGAATAATCACTTAACTAGACACAAATACACTCACACGGGGGAGAAGCCATATCAGTGTGGTACTTGTGGGAAATCATTCACTGTGAAAGCTGGCCTAACTAAGCACGAACTTATTCATACAGGCAGAATACCATATCACTGTGATATCTGTGGTAAATCATTCTTTCACAATTGTGACTTAGTTATACACAAACGCATTCATACAGGGGAGAAGCCATATCACTGTGATATCTGTGGAAAATCATTTTCTTTAAGTGGTCACTTAACTAGACACAAAAATATTCATACAGGAGAGAAAACATTTCGCTGTGATATCTGTGGTAAATCCTTCTCCGAGAAAGGTTACATAATTAAACACAAACGTGTTCATACAGGAGAGAAACCATATCACTGTGATATCTGTGGTCGATCATTTTCTGAAGGGAGCAGCTTAACTAAACACAAACGCATTCATACAGGAGAGAAACCATATCACTGTGACATCTGCGGGAAATCATTTGCTCAGAGAGCACGCTTAACTACCCACAAACGCACTCATACCGGAGAGAAACCACATAACTGTGATACCTGTGGGAAATCATTCTCTCGAACTGATCTTTTGTCTTCACATAAACGTATTCATACAGGAGAGAAACTATATTACTGTGATATCTGTGGTAAATCATTCTGTTTAAATCAACACTTAACCCTACACAAACGCATTCATACAGGAGAGAAACCATTTCACTGTGATATCTGTGGTAAATCTTTCCTTCAAAGTAATCACTTAACTAAACACAAACGGATTCATACAGGAGAGAAGCCATATCACTGTGATGTTTGTGGTAAGTCATTCTCTCAAAATGATTCCTTAACTGCGCACAAACGCATTCATACAGGAGAAAAACCATATCCTTGTGATATTTGTGGTAAATCTTTCTCTCAGAGAGCACACTTAGCTAGACATATCTCCAATCATATACAAAAGTAAATGTAACAATGTGAAATTCATTTGATGAAAGAAATATCTTGCATAACAATACCTGTACTTACACAAGAAAGACATTATATAACACCTTCAAACTTTAAATATATATACATTGTTATACATGGCATAACCTCCCATTTTGATAGTTTTGATAAAAAAATCATTCTCTTAGAATACTCTTAGGTATCTCATACAACATATTTTGTGGAATAAGAAGATACTTTTGATTTATTCAACTTTGTGGGTAAATAATTAAGAAATGTGTCATAATATGTCAGCAATAACATCAGTGATGAAAGAACTTTACCAAAAATCTATAATTGTAATAACAAAGCTGAAGTGAAAACCAGATATATACGACCATCCCCACGTATAACAATGTGTGTGCTGGTGTCACATAAAGGGACTCAGCACACTCTGTAAAGTGCTTGGCATTAGGAAGGGCATCCAGCTGTAGAAACCAAGCTAAACCAGAGTGGAACCTAGTGCAGCTGTCTGTTTTCCCAGGATGGAAACAGACATGAAATGATGATATATAGTGTGTGTGCTGCTTACCAACCACATGGTTCCGGGTTCAGTTCCACTGTGTGGCACCTTGGGCAAGTGTCTTCTAGCATAGCCTCAGGTCAACCAAAGCCTTGTGAGTGGATTTGGTTGACGGAAACTGAAAGAAGC
>NC_069008.1:7546020-7554643 GCF_001194135.2 Octopus bimaculoides | reverse complement strand
TTGGTAGACGGAAACTGAAAGAAGCCCATCGTATATATATATATATACATTTATATTTATATATATATATATTTGTGTGCATGTCAGTTTGTCCCATCACTGCTTGACAACTGGTGTTGATTTGTTTACTTCTCTATAACTTGTTGGTTCAACAAAAATGACTGATCAAATAAGTACTGGGGTCAATTTGTTCGACTAATACCCTTCAAGGTGGTGCTCCAGCATGGCTGCAGTCAAGTGACTGAAACAAGTAAAAGAAAATATATATATACATACACTCATATTCTGGGTGTTATACAGATTCTTTTTTTGTATCCTATGTACATTCAAGTGGGATGTTTAATTTATGTATCCCACCATGGGAATGATTCTTTTGATGAGAAGTTTTATCATTTATCTATTAATGACTCAGCTGAATGTTAATTTGTAAGTGTCATTGTAAACATCATCATCATCAACATTTTAATGTCATTTATCCATGCCAATATGGGCTGGTCATGTGTATCAGTTTATTTTCTCAATCTTGTTTCCATTTCATCTGAAAAGTAAGTTCTCATCACATTTTTGTAAGTATTAATAACCTGAAATCTAAATAAAGCTGATTTATTAATGATCTGTAGGGACATCGTATTTTGTTATGCAACCATAATATACCACAAAGTATATTAAACACTTTTATAAGTCAGTACTGTGTTCTACTGTGTTAGCAGTGCTATCAAATCACTTATTAAGGTTATCTCTGCAGATTTTTCTATAGAAATTATAACCAGAACTTTACATGTTTAATATGTAATGTTGGTATATCTAATAACATTACACTGCTATATTTAGTTACTATTTAAGCAATGAGTTCGTGGATGGGTGCTGATGAAGAAGCAAAGGCTCCTGAAATATGGCATATACACCCATTACCCATTTTTCACCTTCAGTTTCGTTTACATTAGATTTCTCAAATACAAAACATCATAACAAAATCTATCTCCTATATAGTAATGAGTGTAGTGCTTTTATGTCTTTGTGTGTATATATATATATTTGTCAAAATATATAGGAGTAGCAGAAAGTGTAGTATAAGTGAAGGGAGAGGAGAGACAAGAGTAATTCAGGGAAAGAGAAGTAGTGAGAGTAATAACCATGACTGAGAGAAAGTAATAGCAAAGAGAGCGTTGTCATCATATATGCTTGCAGAGGCTTCTCTATAAAATAGAGTTAGTGGACACAGACGAATCATTTCACTTCATACTTATTCCTTATACACCTGTCAACACACTGAATCAACAGAAATAACACTACCGTTTCCTGTCAGTTCTTTCTGCGCAGCTCATTAATATGCTGGATTATCACACTGTTCACATATAACCGATGGCCGTCATGCATCAACATGCCATCCATTCAATTGCAGTTTCAGTGGTGGTCATTGTTGTTTATAATGCAGTAGAATGATGTACTTCAGCTGGTATTTCTAAAATACTTAAAATACCAACAGAAGGTATTACACAAATAAGTGCCCACAGAGGCAGTATAACAAAGGCGTTCAGTGAATATAATTAACCTTTTAGTATTTAAATCAGTCATATCCAGTCTAAATATTCTACTTGTTTTATGTTAAAATCAACCAGATGCAGCTTCGAACACTGATCCTAAAAATATGCAGTCACATGATCAAAATCTCAGAGTTATGGAGATATTCATGATTAATTAAAAGCAGTGATTAGATAAGCATTATATTTGATAAAGTAATCTGAATACTAAAAGGTTAAGGGATTTTTCTGTTTCTCTTCATAATATTTTAGAATGTCAGTCATCACCTTCAGTTAATTTACATCCATTTTAATGCATGTTAACTAAATCATAATGAAACGCAAATTTGTTTCCAGGAATGTTACAAATTCCATAAGATAATAAAGAATATAGCTAAATAAAAACATAAGAACCAATTAAAGATACTGAATGCTTTAGTGTTTAACAAGTCATTTTTACTTTGTCAAAATTTAGTCTGTATCAGTTTGCTTGAAAACTGGGGGAATATTCTTTATTTGATGTGTTGTGATCAGCTTCTTTATCATGTCAGATGTTTTTGTTATAATCATGAATTGCTTTTAGTTTTGTCCTTTTCATTATTCTCATGTTTGAAGTTGTAAAACATAATTTGTATTATTTTACCAACAGATGATACCTTTATGGAATCATTTAATCTGTTTTAGGAATAACATCCAAATCTCTTTACAAACATCAATCTTATCTTAGAGAACGGCAATACAAAAAATGGGGAAACAACATCAAAAACAACATTTGAAAGGAAAGACACACACACACACTGAGTTAAACTTTGGTTATCCAAACATCAGTTATTGGAATTTCTGCAGGTCCCATGAATATTTAATGAGCCATAGTGAGCATAAACACTTACTCAAAGATAACACTGGTTTGTCCATTGCTTCTTCAGTTTAGAACGATTAAAGGTGAATGTATGTCAACTGCCAATAATTTGACTCAAAGAGTAGCGTTTGATATCAATAAAAGTGATTTTAACATATAAAAAAGGTGCTGAAGAACATGGAAAAATGGTTCATCAAAGATGTGTTTGAAATTGATATTTATACCCCAATCTTGTCTTTTCTTTAAAGTTATCAAAAGTATCAGTGAGCTAGTTTGAGTTCAATCAGTTGTTTTTAACAGTATTAAGATAATTTAGCATAAAAATGATTGACATGCTGAAACTTAAAATCATTGGCTCCCCCATTCCTTCTACGACTTTGTCCTGGCAACATATTTGTTACAAGTGATTGAGTTTATTGCCATTACTATGTCCATGCAGAAGATACAAACACTGTTGACAATCAAACAGAAAAGTCTAGATCATGGCGAAAAGATATCAAAGATTGCACAAAAGTGCTTAATATTAAAAACTCATATAACCTCAACCCAACCTACAATATCTCACCATAATATACTGAAATAAGTTATTTCTGGCTGATTTCTACTTGTAAATGTTAGGATCAGCAATTTCGTTCATTGCACATATCAATGGTTTCAAAATTACTTTTCAACATTTCCCCCAAACACTATGCAATTCAGGTTTTCTATTTTACTATATTTACCATAACTTCTATGAAGCAAGACCATGTTCTTTGTTCAAGAAACCATATATAATAAATGAGCAGATCTCTAATTGTGGAGGGAACCTATGGAAGGGGTAGACCCAGGAAGATGTGGGATGAAGTGGTGAAATATGATCTTTGGTAGTAAAGATTGTTTGCCTAAACCAGGACTGCCATGTTATGTTGGCAAACAATCTTTACTACAAAGTACTGTTGCTGAATATCTCTCATTGTGAGATTTAAAAATAGTAATTTTCTAATTTATAGATCAGTGACTAATTGTCATTTTGAAAACTATATATTTCAAACGGGAATGTGGCAATTATTCTGTGCTGATGAAGGGAAACAACCTGGAAATTGCGATACACAGATATTGTTTTGAGCAGGGTGGGGATGCTAGATTCCCTTGTTTGAAAATATAAGGACACAGATCATGTTGCATAGCCAGCTGGAGACAATGTCTCCTGAGGCTAAATTAAAGCAACATTCGTCCTAAATCAGGACACTTCAGGCTAAGTGAATTGTGGTCATAGTCAGTGCTGGTGACACATAAAAGGCACTGACGCATGTGGCATGTAAAATAACATCCAGTACACTCTGTAAAATGAGTGGTTTTAGGAAGGGCGTCCAGCTGTAGAAACTAGGCCAAAACAGACAATGGGAGCCTAGTACAGCTTGCCAGTCCCAGTCAAACCGTCCAACCCACACCAGCAAGGAAAATGAACATTAAATGATGATGATGTAAGTTGTTAGACTACAGCAGGGAAAATGATTGGCAAATATATTTTCCTTGGTACTGTCAACCAGTTTACTACATCACACATTCAATTGATAACAGCCACCATCATTTCATCGAGAGGTAATCTGTTGTTTTGTCTATCATTCATTGCATGATATCAACTAATTTCTAGTATCTGGTACCAAACAAATCAAACAACTTCAAAGAAAGTGAAGATCAGTTTGAAGGAATAAAAATTTTTATCAAAGTTTGTAAATTTTATAGCATATAGTTGTGTTAACATAAGTATTGGTTAGAGGTAATGCATGCTTAAAAAATAATAGAATACAAAGTATGGAAAAGAACCACCAATTCATGTATACATATGTGCCTGGCATAAAAAGTTTTTGCAAAGAAGAGGCATCCTACAGAAAACAGAAGCTGAGCAACAAAGAACATCAAAGTTTTGCACAAGAACTTGAGGTTTTATACTTATAAAGTACAAGTTTTGCAAGTACTTCAGCCAGATGACAAACCCCAAATGAAACAATTTGCAGTAGACACGTTACTCAATCAGATAAAGAGGAAGGCTTTGTTCAAAAGATTTGTTTTAGTGATGAAGCAGCATTTCATGTCTCAGGAATGATACTTAAGAACAAGAATCTGGGGTTCAGAAAATACACATGAAACAAGAGAACTGGAGAAAAACAATCTAAGTCAATGTTTGGTGTGGCCTCATGCTTGAGTTGCATCACTTGCAGCCAACTGTTATCCTCCAACAAGATGGTGCACTGTGCCATTGAGGGTTGAGTATTTGAGAGTTTCTCAATGGAACTTTCCCAAACTGATGGTTGGAAAAAAGGTGGGCACCAGGGCCATGAGATACAATACTTCTAGCCTTCTTCTTATGAGACTACATTAAGGACAGAGTCTATTGTACAAAAGTTTCAACACTTCAATGATCTCAAGGAAAAAACTATGCCAAGCTACATCCCACACTGAGGAGGGGATGCTTCAACACTCATGGTCACACAGAGCACCAGTACAGGTGTTTTTTTATGTGGCACCAGCATCATGAGCCCACACGATTAAGAATGCATAGCTGGAGAGGAGGGTGGGGGACATACCTGTATGCAAGGACAATTGCTTATTAATAGAAATATTGGTTCCAAATTTTGGCACAAGGCCAGTAGGTTTGGTGAGTGGGGGAAGTCGATGACATTGATCCCAGTGTTCAACTGGTACTTATTTTATCAACTCAAAAGGGATGAAAAGCAAAGTTGATCTCAGTGGCATTTGAACCCAGAATGTCCAGATGGACAAAATGCTGCTAAACATTTTGCCCAGCATGCTAACAACTCTGCCAGCTTTCTGCCTTCTATAAAATAACAACAACAATGGTTTCAAATTTTGCCACAAGGGCAGCCATTTTGCAGGGAGGGGATAAGTCAATTACATTGACCCCAGTGTTTTACTGGTACTTAATTTATTGACCCCAAAAGGATGAACGGCAAAGTTTGCCTCAGTGGAATGTCAACTCAGACTGTAGCGACAGACGAAATACAGCTAAGCATTTCGTCTGGTGCACTAAAGATTCTGCCATCTCACCACCTTACAAAGGAAAGATGTATTAAAGTAGGTCCCAGTATAGTTGTGATTATCTAAAATAGAGTGGTACGAGATCGTAATCACGACACATGTTTTATTTTCTGAGTGAACATATTTATTGTTACATAAGATATTTCTTTTGCTGAATGACTGTTGACATTGACAGAATCACTCTTCTGTATAAATACATAGATGTGTACTTAATTGCCTTGTTTGTGAGAATGCCTTACCACAGATATCACACTGATATGGTTTCTCTCCTGTATGAATACGTCTGTGTGCAGTTAAATTACTTCTTTCAGAGAATGATTTGCCACAAATATCACAGTGAAACTGTCTCTCTCCTGTATGAATACGTTTATGTGCAGTTAAGTTACTGCCATCTGAGAATGGTTTACCACAGATATCACAGTGATATGGCTTCTCTCCTGTATGAGTACGCTTGTGTGAAGTTAAGCTACTACTTACAGAGAAAGATTTACCACAGACATCACAGTGATATGGTTTCTCTCCTGTATGGATACGTTTGTGTTTAGCTAAGGTGCTTCTATGAGAGAATGATTTACCACAGATATGACAGTGATATGAAATATTTCCTGCATGAATATGCATGTGAGCAGTTAAGTTTCTTCCACTGCAGAACGATTTATCACAGATATCACAGTGATATGGCTTCTCTCCTGTATGAATATGTTTGTGACTAGTTAAGTCAATTCCTTTGGAAAATGATTTACCACAGATATCACAGTGATAGGGTATCATCCCTGTATGAATACGCTTATGTTGAATTAAGTTACTTCCATTGGAGAATGATTTACCACAGATATTGCAATGGTATGGCTTGTCTCCTGTATGAATATATTTGTGTTCAGTTAAGCTAGATTTTCGAAAGAATGATTTACCACAGATATCACAATGATATGGCTTATGTCCTGTATGAATACGTTTGTGACTAGTTAAGACACTTCTTTTGGAGAATGATTTACTGCAGATATCACAGTAATATGGCTTCTCTCCTGTATGAGAACGCTTGTGTGCAGTTAAGTTGCCTCTGTTATAGAATGATTTACCACAAATATCACAGTGATATGGCTTTTCTCCTGTATGACTACGTTTATGTTCAGCTAAGTTACCTTTCTGAAAGAATGATTTGCCACAGATATCACAGCGATAAGGTTTCTCTCCTGTATGAATGCGACTGTGTGTAGCCAAGTTACCTTTCTGAGAGAATGTTTTACCACAAATATCACAGTATGGCCTCTTCCCTGAATGATTACTTTTGTGTTGATTCAAAGTACTTCTATGAGCAAATGATTTACCACAGATATCACAGTCAAATGGTTTCTCTCCTGTATGAATGCGCTTATGTATAGTTAAGCTACCTGTCTGAGAGAATGATTTACCACAGATATTACAATTATAAGGCTTCTCTCCTGTATGAATACGTCTGTGGGTAGTAAGGTTACCTTTTTGAGTGAATGGTTTTTTACAAATATCACAGTGATATGATGTTTTTCCTATATCAGTAGGTATCTTACCAATAATATCAATCCTTTTAGACTGTGGTTTACATTCTAAATTTCCATCACACAATTCATTTTCCATCATTTTTTCTTCTCTCACCACAATATACATTTTTTTTTATATATCTTTATATTTTATTCCTAACAAATATTTAGTCTGCAATATTTGTACTAATTATGATTTTAGTCAATATCTGAAGAGGCTACAAATTCTTTAGTAATTTAAGCTTAATTAGAATGCAAAAAAATCATCTTGTACATATTCCAGACAATGAAGTGGAAAGATCTTGCTAATAGTCTCATTGAGAGGAAACATTTCACAGTAATTTGAGCACTGATTCATATAAAAGGGATTATATGTGTTCTTCCTTTACTGATGGTAGATCCGAAGTGAAAAACATTTTTTTAATTCCAGCACCATCTGGTATTCTGAAATTATAGACAAAAAATTATGAGGTATGGAAAATACTTTTAAAAAATTGCAATGAGTACAGACATAGCTGTGTGTTAAGAAGCTTGCTTCCCAACCATATGGTTCTAGGTTCAGTCCCACTGTGTGGCACCGAGAACAAATGTCTTCTACTATAGCCTTGGTCTGACCAAAGCCTTGTGAGTGAATTTGGTAGATGGAAACTGAAAGAAGCCCATCATATGTGTGTGTGTTTGTTCCCCTCCACCAGTGCGGATGTGTTCATGTCCCTATAACTTCGTGGTTCAGCAAAAGAGACTGACAGAATAAGTACTAGGCTTAAAAATAAGTCCTGGGGACGATTTGTTTGACTAAAACCCATGGCCATAGTCAAATGACCAAAACAAGTAAAAAGATGAAAGATACAACAGAAGAAATTTTATATTTCTATAATAATAAGCTATGAATATAAACCTTGACCTGAACAATTTAAATTTACTTTTTAATTAATTGAAATTACATCATTCAACCTTATGGCAAGCCTACTTATTTACAGACCTTCATATTGTAACATTATATATGTTAAACTGTGAAGGCACATGGCTCAGTGGTTAGAGCATCGAGCTCACAATCATGAGGTAGTGAGTTCAATTCCCAGACTGGGCAGTGTTGTGTTCTTGAGCAAGACACTTTATTTCACATTGCTCCAGTTCACTCTGCTGTAGAAATGAGATGCAACATCACTGGTGCCAAGCTGTATCAGCCTTCATCCTTCCCTTGGATGATTTTGGTGACATGGAGAGAGGAGGCTGACTTCCATACTAGTGCCTTGGTAACTTTCTAGGTGGAACCCCATGGTCATTAGAGACTGAAGGGGGTCTTTACCCTTTTTATATGTTAAACTGCAGAATCATCATCATCAACGTCCATCTCCCTTGCTTGCATGGTTCTATGTCTTCCTATATGCCAGCCTCCTCCTCTTTCAAGGTAATATTTTTTTCATAGCTAGACAGGTTTTCCTTGGAAGTTTAGAAACAAACAGCCTTGCATGTATGGCAATGACGCACATTTACAACATAAAAACATACTATCTATATGGAGTTTCTTTCAGTCTCCAGTTATCATCCATTCACAAGCCTTTAGTCAGCTCAGGATTTGACACTTGCCCAAGGTGCCACGCAGTGAGACTGAATCCAAGACCACATTGTTGGGAAGCCAGATTTTCAATCACCCAGCCACACCTCTGCCTACACACACACTATTA
>NC_069008.1:7541311-7545992 GCF_001194135.2 Octopus bimaculoides | reverse complement strand
ATATATATATATATATATATATATACACACACACACACATACATACATATCAAACAATGAGAATGAGTGCTTAACACTAGATTGGTAGATGAAGAATCTTAATACACCCTGTTGTGATAAACAACATAGGAAAAATTCCACATTCGCACCCAAGAAGAACAAAAAATGGCTTGTATGTAGTTTGTAGAGAAAAGAGTAATTGTATCTACATGAAGAACAAACAAGGTGAATATGTATTGAAAAACAAAACACCAACAATGATAAATGAGAGAAATAAGACCCTTGAAAGTCTCCCAGAATGAAATCTTAAACACGTAAGAGACTTTCTATCAGTCAGACTCTCCTGCACTGTTAAAGATAAAAGAAATAGAAAATATCGATTGTACTCTGTATAATGTTAATCTTAATCTCTCAAGGGCTTTTAATTCCCTCCTTCACCTTTTTTTTAAAAAAGAAAGAAAAGTAAAATCCATCGTTTTTATAGTTCCTAGGCGTTTTAAATGACCGTGTAGTTTAATCCCAAGTTGCAGTGCATTGATAAGTTCCTATTTTAGAATGAAATAAATTTAAATTTATCTACATCTACTTGCAAATAAAAAAAAACCCCAATGATATAGAAGCATAATAAAATAAGTATATAAAAAGAAATCTGTCTCAGTGATTCTCTCCCCTTGAGGGAAATTTCTACCCCACCACCCTCTACTTCTTAGCAAACCCTATTTCTCTCTGCCTCTTTAACTAAAAACAACTGCACATGGCAGCAGCAGCAGTCACCAGTCAAATTTGAAAGTATGTAGATATTAATCTTTTACGAGTTTCATTTGACTGTGGCTATGATGGAGCACCGCCTTAAAAGGTATGAGTCAAACAAATTGATCCGAGGACTTATTCTTTGTAAGCCAAGTACTTATTTTTTTCCTGAACCACAGAGATGTAAACATACCAACATTGGTCGTGAAGCGATGGTAATCGGACAAACAGACATACACACACATATGCGTATATATAAATATATATACATATACATACACAATGGGCTTCTTTTAGCTTGTGTCTACCCGAGGCTACAGTAGAAGACACTTGCCCATGCAGTGGGACTGAACCTGGAACCAAGTTCCTTACCACACAGCTATGTATTCATATACATATAGTTTTAAAAAATTGTATGGCTTACACCTGGTAGCTTGCTGGTAAAGCATGTTCACTGGCCTAGTGTTTGTTGGGTATTTGATTAATAAGAGAGATGGAAGAATCGATACTGGTGCTGGTGCCACATAAAAACCATTGGTTTGGAGGGTATCAGGGAGGGTGGAGATTTATTCCAGATGCTAAGAGGCTAAAGTGTGATATAGGGACAATTATAGGTGACTTGCTCTAGAGGGAATACATAGCTAAGCCACATTACATATAGAGGTGGGAGGAAGATGAAGATTGGACATCAGATGAAACTCTTGAGTTCAAGTATATATATATATACACACACATATCAGGTTGATGCAAAGGTAAAGGTTAATTTTAAGGTCTCTATTAAAAACGAAAATGCCCATGATTAAGACAATATTTATTCATTAACATAATTTCCATTGCTTTCTAGAACTTAATTTCATCTGTCAACAAGCTTATAAATGCCATGCTTGTAAAATTGTTTAGGTTTGATGCGAAATATGAATCCAACTTATTTTCAACTCTTGTCTTGATGTCAACCTAAGACAATTCAAACGGTTCTGTAGTCCCCAAAACAAGTTATAATCAGAAGGAGCAAGGTCTGAAGAATATGGAGGATGAAGCAATATTTCCCAACCAAGCTTTTCCAAGAATATTTTAGTAATTCATTTGCTTTATTCATCAATTTACAATAAAAACATCCTAGCATCCAAAGTTGAGGCCATCATGTTGCACCACCAGAAGCTACCTTTCTGCCAGTTCTTCAATCTCATGCTGAGTTGAGTACTTCTCCTTTGAGGTGAACTCATTCACTGAAGCTTCTACTTCTCTTGGTTGATAAAGCGCTGCAAGTGCAGGAAGTGAACCATGTGATTTTATTCATATTACTGGACCCTCTCCCTCCTCTGAAATACCCTATTACCACCACCACTTAATGGATAGGGCCTCTCCCTTACTCCCGTTTTTTCCTCCCTTTCCATTGCAAGTAATCTGGTGACCACACAGCTGTTTATGGCACAATAAAACACCCTGTGTATACTGTAAAAGCATTTGGTGTTAGGAAGGGCATCAAGGCACAGAAACTATGCCAAATCTGACAGGGAACACAATGCAGCCCTTGGCTTATCAGACCCAGTCAAACTGTCCAAGATATGCCAGCATGGAAAACAAATGTTAAATGATGATGATATCTGATGTGTACATCATCATCATAATCATTTAATGTCCATTTTCCATGCTGATGATTTGACAGAAGCTGGCAAAGCTGGGAGCAGTACCAGGTTCTATTGTCTGCTTTGGCTTGATTTCTACAGCTGGATGCACTTCCTAACACCTACCACTTTACACAGTGTAGTTGGGTGCTTTTTATGTGGCACCAGTACCTAGAAAAATAGAATATTTATATATATCTTAATAGCTCAAATCTAATTTTGTAATTATCTATGGAAACCAATTACATAATTCATATATGGAACAATATCATGACTTCTACTTGATTAATACAAAAGCATGTGATCCAGGTGTTAGGATGTTGTATTCATAATTGCAAGATCATTGTTTTGACTTCCAGGTCAGGTGGTGTTGTGTTCTTGATCAAAACATTCATGTTGCCTGGGCCACTAAGCTGTAAATGAGTGACCCTGCGATCGACTGGTGTCATATTTCAGGAGGAATGTTGTGATTTCAGTCACAATATATATACAATACATATACAAATGAAGAGAGACACACACATATATATATATATATACATACGAGGGGGTACCCAAAAGTAACTGGAAACGTTCCCTGTGGTTTCCATTGTTAGAAGCCACTTGATGTGACCCTCAGGCATCAGTCTGCTGCCCAGCATTGTCCGGAAGGGTCATACTGTCATGTATAGTGCATCTTCGTTTTGCAGTGCTTCTCCTCTGTTTGTCAATTTTTGTAATGGCTGAAACAAAGGAACAGCGTGCTTCCATGAAACTTTGCTTTCTGCTAGGGAAAACGGTAGCTGAAATGGTTGTCAATGTTTCAAACAGCTTACAAGGATGCTGCCATGAGCAAAACACAAGTTTACAAGTGATTCTCATGCTTTAAGTTGATTTGGACCTTTTTACGAAGGTCATCTCTGGTGATGAAAGCTGGTGCTACGGAATTTGCAGATGTGGAAAAGATGAAGAAAAAAAATGACAGGTGTTAAAGGACATCACTTCGCAAGAGTCCCAGCACTGCTTTGAATGGTGGAAAATGCCCCTGGACTGATGCATTGCTTCAAATGGAGAATACTTTGAAGGCGATAAAAATGTAAACATGTAAAACTAAGTGAGTGAAATAGTACTGCAAAATTCCAGTTTATTTTGGGTACCCCCTCATATATATAAATATATAGAGAAGAAGCATATTCCTGCACGGGAAAAAATATAGGATAATTCGTTTCAGGGTTTGAAAATGTAACTGAATCTCAAAACATGTAGTTGTTTTAAAATTTTGTGATAGATTTATTCAAATACCAAACATGTTTTGACAATTTTCTTGCTTATCAATGGTACAAAAACAAGTTACTGGGTCACTACCAGAAAGTCAACCAAGCAGAATACTGAACTTTGTCAAAACAAAAATATTTTGTCTAAAATGGAAAATGTTTTTGACGAAATTTGGTGGGCTCATATACATACATACTGACCACACGTCACATATAGCTACAAAATAAAACTTGAAATTTCATAACAAATTGTGATGTGTGTCAGTATGTATGCACTCACTATTTTGCTTTTTACATCAATTTCTGATTTTACAGTTCTATATTTAAGAGATGAGGAATTATTTACATTTGACAGATATTTGTCCTCGTCTTGTTTGTTGTTAGTACACTGTTTCAGGTGATATACCCTCCAGCCTTCATCAGGTGTCTTGGGAAAATTTTGAACCTTAGGAATGAGAACCCAGGTACAAAATTTCCCCAAGACACCTGATGAAGGCTGGAGGGTATATCAGCCGAAACGTTGCGTTAACAACAAATAAGATGAGGACAAATATCCGTCAAAAGTAAATAATTTCTGATATATTCATAATTTACACTCTGAAAAATATTTATAGAAAATTTCATTAAAAAAATATCCATTTTTTTTTAATGTTATGAGGCAATACAGCCAACTCAGGTGAATTTTCCAAAACTTCTCTACCTACTCACAGAAAAATTTTTCATAACATGTGTAGGAATGCCTTATACTCTACAAAAGTACAGGGGTAACCCATCAAATTATTGTAAAATTGTTTCATTATAACTAAACATAAAAACAATCATTCATATATATATACTGCCCGAAGCTCGTCGAAACGCCGGTGTTAAAACGTGGGTAGCTGATGAAGTAGAATGTTCTCTATGTGGCTCGTGTGTTCTCGTCTACGTTTGTTTGCAATGTCCTGTACCCAGATATGCACCTATACATACAGGTGGATGTCGGTATGCACATACCTGTACGTATATATGCATATACTCATTTACTTTTGTTTATATATATATATATATATATAT
>NC_069008.1:7537404-7539972 GCF_001194135.2 Octopus bimaculoides | reverse complement strand
TATATATAGGAGATGGGACAAAAATGAGGTGTTTTTACATGATTTTTCACTTTTGAAACAAAATATATTTTATACAAATGTTCATTACCTTACAAAAACTATATCAGCTAAGTAAAGGGCCTGCGTTAAATGCATTAAAAGCATTCAAAACATAATCTGATCGCTATTTCAGAAAATTATCGCCGTTCTCTTTGAGCATATAAAAGACAAATTTGGCTGGAGCAAAATGAGTAACTCAAGAAAAGGCAAATTTACAGCTTCAATTCTCCATCCCTAAATATCAGAAAAGCTAAACAAAAATTAAATTTCTAGGTCAAATGAAAGAGGATTAGTGAAAAATGGCACACATGATATGAAATTAACGAAACTCGACTAAGAAAAAAAACCTCAACATATAATATTTAACTTCTTCACGATCTGCTGAAGAAGTTATCTTTTCGTGATATAATTACGCACAATGCAGTTAAAGAGAACCAGACATTAGTGTGGGGAAAAATGTTGACTTGAAATTCAACAGAGAAAAGAATATTGATTGTTAAGCACCAATAATTATCCAGATATTTTATTAGCAACCTCAATTTCAATCGGATGCAAAGTTGAGGAAAACTTTCTTGCAAAAACAAAAAACACCTGTCATCTAACTATGTTTTGAACTCTCTCAACTTCAGCAACTATGCTTACTAAATATTTACGCCTAAAGATGACGTTGCAATATGTGCAATATGTGCCATGAAATGATTTTTAACAGGTAAGAAGAAGAAAACGAAGGATCTATTTTAAAATGGGGGCGCCAGTTTTCATTAATGTTTTACGTAGTGTTTTTGGTACCGAAAGACTTTCAAACTTCGTATACTTATCTATTTTGTGTTATAGAACAGAAAAAAATTTTTGTATTCGAATTTATTTCATGTAAAAAATTGTCTTATTTCGATAATTTCTACTAATCACTGACGTCTATTCAGTTGAAAACAGTTAGCGCTGTAACGGTGTATATCGTATTAATCCCCTAACCCTAACCCTAACTCTAGAATCCGAACTCTAAAATTGTTACACACAGCGTAATTTATTATATAAACAATATATGCGTATAAATTATGATTAAACCGGATGAAATATGTCACAGGGAATAACATTTTTATGACCGCCCAGCAGTAACTCTATTCAGCTGAATAGACGTCAGTGATTAGTTGAAATTACAGAAATACGACAACTTTAACATGGAATAACTTGCGAATTCCTTTTTTTTGTTAAGAAGACTAAGAGTAAAAGATGTTTTATATGACACATTCTACCAGTGTCCCAAGTTTCGTTAAGAAAATACTGGTGCCCCCGTTTTACAATAGATCCCAGTATACTATTAAGCACTTTATAGGTGCAAAACAAATGGTCACTGTATGACCAGCCACAACTTTTGACTTTCTAAAAAATACATTATTGCAGTAGTTCCCACGTCAAACAGAATAGTAAATACAAATTTTATTACTTCACAGTGTTTACCGTTTTACAAAATTTAGTTAGAAAATTGGACAAAACAGAACACAATTAAAAAAATTAAAAAGAAAAAAAAGAGAGAAAGAAAAAGAACAAAACAAAAGCAATTCACTACCTTGGGCTGAATAGTTGGGGGCGCTGGGAAACCTCTTAAATGGCTATTGAGGCACGCCAGTACGCTTGCAGCATTGCCGCGGCTGATGCACTGGAACAGCCGAGCCTCACCAGTTACCTCTCTCCAACATAGACCAGTTCCAATAGGGAGTTGGATGAAGATCTCCAACACTGGAGGGAATTGGGCTTGTCTGCTCCTGAGAAGGTGGAGGACTGTCATAATTTCGAAGGTCACCTTCCACTCCCTCTTCGTCCAGTCGTTGTGGAAGGCTCCTCGACTCCACAGGCCCCCATGGCTTTTCTTGCCGCCTGAATGCTGGTTGCTTTGCGCATCATACACTGTTGAATCCGATACTCAAGAGGAGCTTGGCTTGGGCAAACATCCTCTCCATCTTGGAACTATCTGGATTGTCTAGATGTGATGGAAAGAGACCTGACAGCCTTACTCTGTGACCCTGGTCGCAAGACAGATGCCTTGTTAGCGACTCCTTTGCTTCTTCTCACATCCCGGATGCTGCGGTCAGGGCGAGATCCACAGCTTCTTTGGCCGAGCGGAACAAAATCCTGCAATACCACGATCTGTCGGTCAACTACATTTTCTATCCTGTGGCGTCGGACCACTAACTGCGAGATTCCTGTCTTCACTGGCAACTCGCCTTGCAGGGTTAACTGGTGAGGCTCGTGAGGGCGCTTGGCTGTTCAGCCTCGCCATCACCCGCGGCAACGCTGCAAACGTGCTGGCATGTTTCAATAACCATTAAATAATAAATTAGAAATCCACAATAGTATTTTAAGGGCCCCTCAAAAATGTTGATTTAGATGTATCTATTGGTATGTATTACAAGAAACGGCTAAGTTTCTTCCTCTAATTTTAAATCGTTCAGCCTACACAAGTTAATGTTTGAAAAACAAAATACGAATTTTGAAAGAAGTTTCGGTGGAGATGGAGTATATGTAATCTGG
>NC_069008.1:7529244-7537327 GCF_001194135.2 Octopus bimaculoides | reverse complement strand
CTAACCCTAACCCTAACCCTAAACCTAACCCTAACACTAGTTTTGTGAGATTTGGCTGTTATTTCTAGCATGTAAATAGCCTGCTTGGTGGGGGGGGGGTTGAAATTTTTCAAAATTTTTTTTTTCAGAATCGGAATCTCCATAGCCTAAAATGTGGGATTCCGTAAAAAAAATTAATAAATAAGGTGGGGAAAGGTTCAGATTACATATAGTCCATCTCTACCGAAGTTTCTATAAAACTAGTTTTTAAACATTGAGTGGCTTTGGGGGCCCACGAGATTAAAATAGCGATCAAAGGAGTCCAAAGATAAAAAATGGTTTGAGAACTTTAGAGTGTGCTTCTTTTTCGGATATATGAACAAAAAGCTATAGATATATACATATATATTCTCTGGTGTGTCTAGGGATAATCATTATGCCAATATTATTAACATACACACTTGTTCAATTCCACTCCTTTATTATTAGTCAATTGGTTGGGACAAAAAAAAGTAACAAACAGAAACTAAACAATCGATTAGTGAGTTGGATATTTAACCAATTAACAAATAATAACCAGTGCATGTGTAAATAATATTGACATAATGAATCTCTCTAGACACTAAATTTGTTTCAACACACGAATTTACAAATAGAATCTTGCAAACCAGATACAAAAACGAAGTCTTCGGTTGTACTTTACATTATTGGTAACTTTTTTTTTAAAAGATGATTATTCGAAAGAATTCTTACCATTACAATTTTAAATTTTAAAGTAGCAAGTAGCTAAGATTTGAAAAATGTATGGGTAGCGGGTGGTGGTGGAAAATATCGCAATCCAGTAGTTGTGACCCAAAACATCAACACAGGAGGATGAATGAATGAAGAACAACAAAGAAACATCAAAAACTCAAGAAGAAATCACTACAGCGCATGCGTATATCAGAGCGAGAGAGAGAGAGAGGGAGGGAGAGGCGCAAAACAGCTAAGGGAAGATAATTCTCAATACGAACTGATGTATCTCAGACAACGTAGTTGTAGTCAAGTATAGAGAGGCAACAGGGTAACGCTGTTAGTAGGGAAAGGTTGGGGAGGTGAAAAGAGAGAGTAAAGTGTAGTGTCGGAAAGAAACAGGGGACGTTAAGCTAAGGTATGAGTTAAGGCACCTGTGAATATGACAGGAGGAATGAACAGGTGACAATTGAGAAATTAGCAATTAACGATGGAGAAATGAAAAGTTGAGGCATTGTGAAAGGGTGAGATTTTAATAGATTACAGACCCTTGGAAATCCTCGTTTAAAATTCCGGAAAGTGTTTTAGAAACTTTCAAAAGTTTAAAAAGTTTTTCAGAAGATATTTTCAAAACTTCCTCCATAAGTTTTTTAGGACAATACAGAAATTGCCAAGGTCTGACGGCATACTGATTGATTGATTGATCAACAGACAGATGGATAGATAGATGAATAGAGAGATAGACAGACATATATATATATATATGTATATATATATATATTTGTTTTGCAAGATTTTTGATGTGAAATCGTGTGTTGAAACGGATATTGTTGTATTTGGGGATGGTCATGTTGCCAGTTTAGCCAATAAAACACACACACACTGTATATTTGGTGTTAATTTGCTTCAGCTTTATATTACATTACATTACATTAATCATATTTCGCCCAGAGTTCTTTCGTCACACTTCTGTGACCTCATCAGTGGTCCATTGCTTTCTTCTTTCTTATATGTGTGTCCCTCCTTGCTAACGATCAGCCATTTTGTATTTACCTGGTGTAGCTGCTGGCTTTCCAGACTTCAGTCAAACTGTCCAACCCATGCCATCATAGAAAACGGACGTTAATCGATGGTGATGATGATGATGATATTACGAATAAAGCTGGAAGCAGGCAAGCGATTAGTAGTAGAGTTCAGAGCGAACAAAGAGCTGGCGACAGGCAAATCTGTCGTCGTGATATCAACCGCAAGTGTGTGTGTCCGTGCGTAATGCATGCGGCTAAGGCAGAGGTAGACAGATAAGGTTGTCGTCAGTGCTATCGAGCACGAGTCTGGATGCACGCATGAACGCAATGCGATCTCTGTCTGGTTCTCCGAAGTGAAAACTGCATTGAGTAAGTAAAAAGCAAGCGATTAGTAGTAGAGAGCAATAGCATTCGAAGCAAGCAAAGACGCGGCCGCTGCCAGCGACCCATGGTATGATTGAAAGGTTGTCTTCTCGGCTGCGATATCGACCGCGAGTGTGTGTGTCTGTGTGTTACGCACGCTATCGAGAACCAGTTTGTGGTAAAGTTCACAGCAGCCACCATACTGTTATGCGCCTCCCCTTGCCGTCAGAAAATCGTCATTGTTCAGCAAAGCCATGTGGCTGCTGGTGATTTTTACTAAGAACTGGTTCTCGATAGCGTGCGTAACACACGGACACACACACTTGTGGTTAATATCGCAGCTGAGACGACGACCTTTCAATCACACCACGAGTTGCCGGCGGCCACCGTGTCTTTGCTCGCTTCGAATGCTACTGCTCTCTACTACTAATCGCTTGCTTTTTACTTACTCAATGCAGTTTTCAACACAGGATGCCCAGGCTCCAATCTAGTCTAGCATAGTTTCTACAGCTGGATGCCCTTCCTTACGCCAACCATTCTGAGAATGTAGTGGGTGCTTTTTATGTCCCATTGGCACAGGAGCCAGCTAGGGAGCACCAGACCCCAGCTATGGTACTAGTTTTACTTGACTCAAGCATATCATATCGCCCAACACATCAGGAGTATTCTTAACAGGGCTGGATGTGTGTGGCTACGATCTCACTTTAGTTGCCGTGTCTTCTCAATCACAATGTGCTTCCAAAGGTCCTGGTCTCTTGTCATTGCCGATGTGAAGCTCAATATTTGAAGGTTATGCTTCACCATCTCATCCCATGTCTTCCACAGGTAGTGTTACAGTTAGGGTGTAACACTTTTTCACACAGCTGTCCTCATCCATTCCCAACAAATAACCATACTAGCACAGTCGTCTGTCCTGCACACCACATCTGATTCTTGGTCGCATGTTTCTGTTCGAGATGACTCTGTCAAGGGACCTCTTGTTTCTCCTTATAAAGGACCTTTTTGTGTGCTTTCTCGCACACCCAAAGTTTTTAACTATCGAGATGAATGGTTGTATGGAGACCATTTCTGTGGACTGACTTAAAAATGCATATTTTGAGGTGTCTACATCTTTCGATGACACCACTGCCACCCCCACCCCCCTGACAACACCACCTACACATACGCCAATGACAATACATTCACCTACACAGGCACCGTTGCCACTACCAACGCTTGCAATGCCAACTTCGTCGCCGAAAAGTGCCTCGAGCAAACCTTATGTTACCAGATCAGGCAGAACTGTTCACTGGCCCAAGAAACTTGCAAAGACTACATTTGACATTCTGTATTGTGTTTCCTGTGACAGACAAGTGTGCCTTTGTGTACTGGACAATTTCAATGTTTTGTTTTTGAACATTTTGTAAAAAAAAAAAAAAATTTGTGCATGCTTATCTATACTGTAATAATTTTTTATTTTTAGTTGACATATTTTGTGCCACATCTTGTGGGTGATCGGTAGCCATCTTGTTTCTGGTGCCACTACAATTTTCCTGTTTTCGTGAGCCTTGTAGTGACGCCTGGTTCCAGTCACCATTTTGGGATTTTTTATCCATGCATGCGCAGGGATTAGAGCCTCTTATGCACATGTTCAAACATCAGCAGCCACTAGGCTTGACCACCATTCACTCTCTTCACCTTTGCTGCTGACCGAGCCACATACAACTTGACCAGCTCTGTGTAGCTGGAATACTGAAGGCGCCACACGCTGTTGGCTAACCTGTGAAGAATGCCTTCACAATTGTGATTAAACCGATTCTGCTGGTTCCACACTAAGGCGACCTGGCTACTGATTGTCGCAAGATGTAACGCTTGTACAGACGAAAAATAAAGATTGTTTTTGTTCAGATATTCTTGTTCCGCTATTTTCCTTCCACGATTACGTAAGGAATTGTGTGGCACCCATCCAGTGCCAACATAACTTCCAACACAATCTTGCCCGGACTTGTGCCTCGGAGGGTAACTTTCTAGGTGCAATCCCATGGTCAGTCATGACCGAAGGGGGCCTCAGCAATACTTCAGGTTATCTCAACAAATTTTCTACAGAAATTATAGCCAACACTGATTTTGTTATGACGTTTCATAACGATACTGAAAATGAAAATGTGTAATTTTTTATAGATGAAATTATCATCGGTGATGTTTTGTCCCATGCAGGAGCTACTCATAGAATTTGCAAGCTCTTCTCAATCCATTGTAATGCTAGAAACCCCTTTATATCGTCATCAGGTACCTCAAGGTCACAAGCAATAATATTTTCAACTGAGACATTAAAGGGTATTTGATTGTTCAAGTGCTTCAATACTGATATTTACCAATGGTTTCTCCCGTTATTTTGATGCAAGAACTGATAAAATGTAGGAAAACAAGTAAATGGCTACAGTCTTAATGTCTGAAACAAGATAAAATATTCTTTTCTGCTTTGTTACATCCAGGTCGATTGATCGACCCCATAAATAGGCTTTGAGACCGTCCATCAGTCCAATAGAACAAATGTTGTGAATGGTTGGATTTGATGTAGAATAACTAATCAGAAATTGTCTTTCTGTAGATGTCTCTCAATAGTAAAAAAATTTTGATATTTTCTACTACATATACTGAAACACCTTGTGTCTCGAAAGGGTTAATGACGAAGCAGTTTCCAGGTGTTTCACATGATGGTGTCTTTCTTCAGTGTACTCTTTCTTGTGATTTTGTAAAAAACTGCTTTGCACAATATTTCCCACAAATTTTATGATAGGATTTTTCGTGTATTTTGTATTTCTTTGTGTCTGAATACTTCTTGTTCTGAAGAGATTGTCTTCCTACAAATCTCACAACAATATTCAGGAACATTTTTGTCAACATTATTGTGTAATTAACGAAATTTTAATTATAACATTTAAATATAAGGAAAGGGGAAAAAGAGAGATAAGAACAGAAAAAGAAAGTAAAATAAATGGTGGGGGCAAAACAGCAGATGGGGGGGGAAGGGCAGGGAGCAACGTGCCACATACTTCAGAAAAAAAAAGTGTGTTCAGCCGTACCCTGAGGTAATGACCATGATGGTATTGCTGCGGAGAATGGCCAGCGACCCTTACTATAGCAGCCACTCCACCTAACAGGGTTTATTTCTCTGGTGGGCTTCTATTATCCCTATTTTGCAGAAGAAATCGGTAATATGGGATCCTAAAACCCTTGATGTCTCGATGGTGACTGGCACAAACTGGGTAGATCCCTGTCCACAGTCATAGTTATCATCATCATCATTTCATTTCATTTAAAGACTATTTTCCATCCTGGCATGGGTAGGGCAGTTTCAGAGAACTGACTAGCAAGCAGGGCTGCATTGAGCTCCAGTCTCATCTTTGGCATAGTTTCTTTGGTTGGATTCCTTTCATAATGCCAACCACTTTACAGAGTGTAGTGGGAGCTTTTTCATGAGGTTGCCATGTAACTTGCAAGGTATTGAATGCAAACCTAGATGTTGCAGTCAATGCTGCAGGGTTGGAGCTGGAGAACGTGTTGCTGCATGTCATGTCTCAGACTAGAGATCTACCTCCCTCGAATAGGAACAGGTTTATTCTGTAGGAGCACTTTTTGTCTGTGGGTTTCTCATCTCTGTTTGTATAGCCATATCTATATTATCAAAAACAATAGATTGTGTTAGAAGTGTCCAAGTGATTAATGTTTTCCTTATTCTTGAGGAACTCTTAAAACTAGAAAAATGTCAGTGAGTATAATCTACAGCGGTTCAGTTTTTTGTCTTAAATGTCATGGGAATCTGTTTATACAGGTTGAGAATATGCAATATAGAAATAATGTTATTATAAAGAGAAAGAAGAGTGTACAGGACCTAATTAAACAATGAAGCAGACACAATTTAATAGAATATAAATCAGAAAGATTATTGTCAACACACGAGATGCAAGAGATGTTAGACAATTTTGTTAAAAAACCTTATCCAACATAGTCTAAGGTTTTGATGTTGTTAAGAGCAGCAACATTAATTTTGTTAATGTTTTCTTGGGAGAGAGAGAGAGATTACTAGAATGTAATTTATGAAATGATGTCTCTAATGTTTGTTTCTATGAAAACAGTACTTGTGGGCCCAAAGGAGAAAAACCTTATGAAGGTAGTGAAATATTGATGATGTAAATAGGCCTGCAAATGGTTGATCTTATTGAAGGTTGAATATAATTGGGGTATTTCTTCAATACAGAAGAGTTTGGTGGGGACAGGAGCTGATTCAGAAACACAAAAGTAACTTTCCCATTGGGCTGCCCTTCCTAATAGCAACCACCCAGTAGAGTAGACTGAGTGCTTTTTACATGGCATCAGCACAGGTAAAGTCAATTTTGGCGTGGTTTTTACAGCTGGATGCCCTTCCAAATGCCAACCACTTTATAGTGTGGACTGGATATTTTTTATGCTACACCAGCTCCAGCAGGGTCACCAAGTAACTTGCAAGTCAAGGAATTTTCAGAGGGGAGGGGGCATTGGAGGGAGTGATCTTGTATCGGATGATGAAAGGTTAGAGAGACAGAAACAGAAGCAGGTGTTTTGCTATAAAGGAGGTACATGGTTACTCGAGAGAGAGGGGGGAGAGACAGAGAAAAAGAGGTAACAAGAAAGAAGACAAAGAGAGGTGCTAAAGGGAAGAACAAGGGAAAGAGAGGGAGAGAGAGAGAGAGAGAGTGGGGGACATCAAGAATGCAGGAGAGAGATGATGGTGAAGTGCCAGGGTATATTCACAAGGAATGGGATTCAGAGCATAGACAAGAGGGTAGAGTAAAGACCAGAGAGATAAATGGTGGCAATTGCCAGAGGTACAAGGGATCATAATATATGTGGCCAGGTATTGCCAAGAAGACGTGAGTAGGGAATGGGGGTGGGAATTTCAGAAACTGGTGAGAACCTGAGTATAAAGGGGGGGGGGAAGCAGCAGTACAGTGAGGGTAGGGATGGGGAGTGGGAGATAATCATAGTGTATGAAGAGGAAATGTGAAGAAGAGAAGAGATGCAATTTGTGAGAGGAGACGTAGTTTGGATTGTAGGGGTAGGGTGTGTGAAAACTTTATCGCTACATGTAGGAAGGACAACACTTCTAGCCCTCAGTTTTGCTGATGTGGGTGGGTCTTCTCTTGAGCTTCATAGTGCCAGACATCTCAGTCCATTGTCATTTCCTCTGTGAGCCCCAACATCTTAAGATAGGTTCTCACCACTTCATCCCATGTCTTCCTGGGTCTCCTTCTCCCACAGGTACCGTCCATTTTCAGTGACTGACACTTGTTTATACAGCTGTCTTCCTTCATATGCACCACATGTCCAAACCAACGTAGTATCCTCTCTGCATTTAATTCCTCTTATGCTCAACTTCTCTCTCAACACAGGTATGCTTTGTCGTTCATTCATCTATTACTATTACATAAATTATTTTATAAATAATTACATAAACAAATATGATCTAGTAGCAGTTGTGTGCCTGCGAGTCATCAGGTGAGTGGATTTCATAGCACTGCTATCAGTGCTATTAAAGTCACTCACTTGTTCAGTCTATATTTTTGTTTTATAAATTTCATATAAATTCTGTATACATTAACCAAGTTCCACATGTATATCCAGTAAAAGGGATAACCTTTCTCTATGATGGCATATAGTATAACTCAGATAATATATATAAGAGAAAGAATCATAGAGAGAGGAGGTAGAAAGAGAAAAGGATGAAAGTACAATGGTTTAGAATAGTATAATAAAGCACAAAAAATATAGTAAAAATAAACATGAAACAATGTAGAGGGAATAAATGGGAGAGAAGAAGGTATACAAAAAACACTGAAATTTGTTGAGATTTATGATAAACAAAATATTTATTCTTTTTATAAACAAAGAAAAATGTCATTACTATGAAAACATAAGAACCAAGAGTTTGAATGTTATTGTTTGTGATGTGATTGTAGCAGCAG
>NC_069008.1:7525808-7529144 GCF_001194135.2 Octopus bimaculoides | reverse complement strand
TATACACACACACACATGAATACACGCATATTTTAATTAAATATATTTCTTTTGAAAATTGATATTCATTTCATCATTCTGCATAAGCACCAATATATCTGACAGAAATTAAATTATAATTATTGTATATATGCTCTACTTCTTCATATTACCTATGATGACAAAAGTGTCCATTGTAAGACAGGTAACACTTTAGTTTACTAACCCCTTAGCATTCAAATCACTCTGTCAAATGTAATGTTTATTTTATTATTTTATTTGTTTCAGTCATTTGACTGTGGCCATGCTGGAGCACCGCCTTTAGTCAAGCAAATCAACCCCAGGACTCATTCTTTGTAAGCTTAGTACTTATTCTATCGGTCTCCCTTGCCGAACCGCTAAGTTACAGGGACGTAAACACACCAGCATCGGTTGCCAAGCGATGTTGGGGAGACAAACATAGACACACAAATACACACACACACACACATATATATATATACACGACGGGCTTCTTTCAGTTTCCTCTCACAAGGCTTTGGTCGGCCCGAGGCTATAGAAGAAGACACTTGCCAAAGGTGCCACGCAGTGGGACTGAACCTGGAGCCATATGGTTGAAGCAAGCTACTTACCATACAGCCATGCATTATCATGTTACTTGGAAATTTTAATGACGTGACTGTTCATTTTTCAAATTACATTGTAAGGTAGGTGTGTGAGGCCTGATCTGGCCAATCTGTACATAAAACAGATAAAATATTAATGCCTGACACGGCTGGTTTAAATACTAAACAGTTAAGATATGATTTCCCAGATATTTCTCAGCAAGACAGTTTTTGTCTCAGCGTATATTCCTTTAGGCTTTGTCAAGCCACTGCCTGACACAAAAGACTTCATTCATATTTCACAGTGATAAGGTCTTTCGCCAGTGTGGATTCTTTTATGCTTTGTTAATTCACTGTTAGAAGCAAAAGATTTTCTGCATATTTCACAGTGGAATGGTCTTTCTCCAGTGTGTGTTTTTTTGTGCTTTGTGAAGTCACCATTATGGACATAAGATTTTCCACACAATTCACAATGAAATGGTTTTTCTCCAGTGTGACTGCGAACATGAATAACAAGACTAAACTTAGCAGAGAATGATTTTCCACAAATTTCACAGTCATAAGGTTTTTCTCCAGTGTGGACTTTTTTGTGACTTGTTAACCTGCTGCTTGAGATAAAAGATTTTCCACATATTTCACAATGAAATGGTTTTTCTCCACTATGTATTCTTTGGTGGGTAACAAAACCAGAATTCTGAGTGAATGATCTTCCACAGATTTCACAGTGGAACGGTTTTTCTCCAGTATGTATTCTTTGATGTATTATTAAATCACTGTTGTGGAAAAAACATTTTCCACAAATTTCACAACGATATGGTTTATCTCCAATGTGACCACGTATATGAATTCTAAGGTTAGCCTTATCAAAGAATGATTTCTCACACAATTCACACTGATAAGGTCTATCTCCAGTATGCATCCTTTTGTGTCTTATTAAATTACAGTTTTTGAGAAAATCTTTCCCACATATTTCACAACGAAAGGGCTTTTCTCCAGTGTGTACTTTTTTATGATTTGTTAATATGCTATTTGAGACAAAATATTTTCCACATATTTCACAGTAATATGGTTTCTCTCCAGTATGACTGCGTACATGAACTACAAGACTGTAACTACCAGAGAAAGATTTGCCACACGTTTCACAGTGGAAAGGTTTCTCTCCTGTGTGAATTCTTTTGTGATTTTTTAAATTAGTGCTGGAGAGAAAATATTTTCCACAAACTTCACAATGATATGATGTAACTTTGTGTAATCCTTCATGTTTAGAGAGTTCATATTTCGAAGAGAATGTCTGTATACAAATCTCACAGTGATATTCAGGAATATTTTTGTCTACAGGTTCCTCACCATTGTCTGTCTTTGTAACTGTAGTTATATCGTTCAAAACAGCTGCATTGGAAGTATTTAGGTGATTAATGTTCTCCATATTAATTCTTTTGAAATTCTGAGTATAATGTATTAGGGTTCAGTCTCTTGTTCAAGATATCATGAAACTTTGTTTACATCTGCGGAACATGTGCAATGTAGATATATTTTCTACTTACCAGTAGAGTGTTTGAAATGAAATATCAAGTAGTGCTAGAAAAACTATTCATTCATATCTGTGTGCAATTAAAACACATTTCCCCTGACCTGTAAAACAAGGAACAATCAATTAATGAGGTAACAAATTTTGTGATGAAATGAAATATTTACTCATGAACTTAATGGAACAATGCCCCTCAGACATGTGGGTCACTTCATGTTGTCCACAAATATTAAAGTTTATCTTCACATGAAATAATTACTACAAATAACATAATTATGAACACGGAAAGTAGGCAGTGTTGTTAACAATTCCCCCATTCAAATGACACTGGTGAGATTAATTAAAAGCCCTTTGCATATATTATTACATACCAAAATATTAAATATTTGAATGTAGTTCTTTCATAAGATAAGTTTGAATGGTTCTTCATTGCATTTGAAAATGCAAAAATTTCTAATTAAATTGCCCCCTCTGCAACCCTTAAACAATTCATGAAACAATAATAATGCTTTTATCCTAAAGAAATACTTTATATTATAAATCTTTTATTGTGGTGGGTAGGGCAAAATAAGAGTTTTTACCACATTTTTGACTTTGAGAAGAAATATATTTTTTATCATTGTTCACAACCTTACAAAAACTATGTCAACTAAGCAAATGACCTTCTCTAAATGCATTATAAACACTAACATATTCAGAATACTATTTCAGAAAATTATTTATGTTCTGTTTGGACAAACTCAGATGGGTCAAAATGAGTAAGACAAGATGAGGTAAATTTGCCTCTTCAATTCTCCAGAATTATATTCAAAAACAGCCTCAAACATATCAATATCCATCCACAGACATCAAAAAGATCAGAAATACAAAAATAATTAAAATTTCTCTGTGAGATGAAAGAGGATCATGGAAAAATGGAACATGATATGAAATTAATGAAACTTGACTAAATCTAAATGTCAAACATAAAATATTCTTGATCTACAGGGGAGGCTGTCTTCTTGATATATTTATGCTTGTTTGTTTGTTTGTTTGTTGTTGGCACTCGTCATTTACGATGTCGAGGGTTCCAGTTGATCCGATCAACGGAACAACCTGCTCGTGAAATTAACATGCAAGTGGCTGAGCACTCCACAGACACGTGTACCCTTAACGTAGTTCTCAAGGATATTCAGTGTGACAAGGCTGACCCTTTTGAATTACAGGCACAACAGAAACAGGAAG
>NC_069008.1:7505128-7519224 GCF_001194135.2 Octopus bimaculoides | reverse complement strand
ATCATAAAGTAGTTTATCAGATTGACATATAAATACAAGACAAATAAATAATAAAATATTTGTGTAACATCTTATCACTTAAATTTGTGACAAAATATTTGCATTTAAATATAAATAAAAATCTGGTAACTATACAATCTGTCGGATTATAATCTCTGGACAGTTAAAATGACCTTTTATAAATTTGATTCATGACTGAAAACACTATTTATAACCGAATATTTTTTAAAAGATTGTCTCCATTCACCTTTACATAAACCTAACGATAGTGACTCTCACAGTTCAAAGCCACAATCATGCACAGCAGCCATCGAAACCAAGGACCTGTGTGCTGGAGCATTGTCCTGATAAAACAAGCCCCCTTTGATCAGTTTTCCTGGGCATTTAGTCTTGATAGCCTTTTGTAACTGCCATTCCTTTGATAGTGTGTCCCTTCTGAAGGTGGTAAATAAGCACAGCGCCTTTTGCATCCCCCCAAACAGGCCATCACCTTTTCTGCAAATGAAATGACCCAGGCCTTCTTGAGAGCATGTGAGGAGGGGTGTTTCCACTACATGGATTGTCTCTGGTTCAAAGTGATGAACCTAACACTCATTCTAGAAACATTCAAGGAAACCAGCTGGATCTGCCTCAATGTCAGGTTTTCCTATGATGTGATCAATCTGGTGTGCATTTGATCAGGTGTCAGAAGACATAGCACCCACCAAGCAGAAACCTTCACCATGCTAAGTACATAGTGTAGAATATTCTCAATTTCTTCATGGGTTATGCTAAATAGCATTGGCCATTTGATTTAAAGTCAATTGCTTGTCATCCATCAGCATGTGGTAAACAGATAGATAGATAGTGTGGGTCACGTGTCTGTCTATAGAACGGCACACCTACTTATAATGACCTGATCCGACCGACTAACCAACCAACTGACCGACCGACCTACCTATCTAATAAAGCAAACAACTGAATGAATGAATCATCAGTTTTGGTCAAATATATCTATCTCTCTATCTATCTGATGCATGCACCCACACCAGTCAGGTCAGCTAAACAAATAAACCATTCTTTGGACGCATGCTAGTGGTCAGTGGATTCAAAATGATTTACAATATTTTGCCTTACATTCAGAGTTTTGATCCTGCGTACTTATTTCCCGAAAGTGTTAAATTGTATAACACCAAAATGCTCATCTTGTAATAAAGAAATGAGCCTGATAAAATATAAGGAAAGATTTTTAGCTGCCCCACACACAAAGCTGAAAAAGTCACTGTTAAGAAATCCTCATTTCTGGAAAATTCTAAGTTGAGACTCCAAGAGTTTATTCTTCTGATGTATTTATGGCCCAGAAAAGTCTCCATAATAAATCTCATCTGATATGGCAAGTCTTTTAAAAGCAACAGTGATACAGTGGTATCAATAGATGAGAGACATAGCAAGTCCCCATCTTGTATGTAATCCCTACCAAGTTGGAGGAACTGAGCACATCGTCGAAATAGACGAATCTTTGATGTGCAAAAGAAAGTATAATACAGGCAGAATACTACAGCAGAGGTGGGTTTTCAGAGGATTGGACAGAGAAGACAAAATAGGATTTTTAGTGTTTGTGAATGGTCATTCCTCTGAAACTGTGTTCCTCCTTATCAGAACGTATATAAGACAAGGAACGACTCTCCGTTCTGATTGTTGGAGTGGATACAATGGAATAGCTGAAACTGATGTCGAACCATGGTATTCCCATTTCAAAGTGAATCATAAAGAAAACATTGTGGATCCAGTAACTAACGTGCGTACCAACTCAGTTGAATGTTACTGGAAAAATGCAGCAGAGAAACCATATCACTGTGATAAATCATTCTCTCCGACTGGTAGCTTAACTACACACATATGTATTCATACAGAAGAAAAACCATATCTTTGTGATATCTGTGGTAAACCATTTTCTCAAAGAGGGCACTTAACTAAACGCAAGCATATTCATACAGAAGTGAAGCATTGTAACTGATAACTGTGACAAATCATTCTCTCATACAATGCTGCTAATTACTCATGTGTACAGAAGTGTAACTGTATCAGTATCCAGTCATTTGATGAAAGCTATACGTTATATAACACTAAATCTATTCACCCCTGTGTAAATACATTTATCGTTATATATTTCTTTCATTACCTGACGCTGTATATTGATAGCGTATGATGATAATCCTGATACTATTTTTATATGACCACCACTACATCTTCATGGTGACAACTTCCTCTTCTATTAATATACATAGCAGGAGTGGGTGCGTGATAAGAAGCTTGCTTCCGGACCACATGGTTCCAAGTTCAGTCCCACTGCATGACACCTTGGGCAAGTGTCTTCTACTATAGCCTCAGGCTGACCAAAGCCTTCGAGTGGATTTGGTAGATGGAAACTGAAAGAAACCCGTCGTGTATATGTATATATATGTGCGTGTGTGTGTGTTTGTTCCCCGCCACCATCGTTTGACAACTAATGTTGGTGTGTTTATGTCCCCATAACTTAGTGGTTCAGCAAAAGAGACTGATAGAATAAGTACTAGGCTTACAAAGAATAAGTCCTAGGTCAATTTGTTTGACTAAAGGCAGTGCTCCAGTATGGCCGCAGTCAAATGCCTGGAACAAGTAAAAGAATATATATATTCCATTTGACACATTTCCGGTAGCATGAAATAATACTATTGTTTTATTTGGGGGTAAATAGATGAAAAATATATTTTTATATGTCAGTGATATGGGGAGGCGCAATGGCCCAGTTGTTAGGGCAGCGGACTTGCGGTTTCGATTCCCAGACGGGAATGTGTGTGTTTATTGAGTGAAAACACCTAAAGCTCCACGAGGCTCTGGCAGGGGGTGGTGGCGACCCCTGTTGTACTCTTTCGCCCCAACATTCTCTCACTCTTTCTTCCTGCTTCTTGAGTAAAGCTGCGATGGACTGGGGGTAGGGAACACATACGCCATAGAAACCAGGAAACCGGGCCCATGATCCTGGCTAGGCTTTAAAAGGGTGCATAAAAAAAAAATGTCAGTGATATAGCTATTTTAGTAAGAAGTATAATATATCTATACATGAACTATAAAATTGTATATTTCGTTTTTGCCATAATAGAATGAATCATGTTGAACACACCAGTTTCTCGTCCGATCACCAAGTTAAGCAATGTCAAGTCTGATGAGTACTTAGATGGGTGACCACTTGGGAAACCTAGGTGCTGTAAGCATCTCACATTTATTAAGAGAATGTGTTCCAGCATGGCTGCAGTAAAATGACTGAAATAAGTAAAAGAATGTATACCATACAAAATATAAAAAGTTAGAGAAGGAAAATATTTGAATGTTTTGATGAGAGAGAAGCAAAATAATGGAAAAGGAATCGTATGAGGACAACATAAGTGGAAATCACAGTGTGAAAGGATTGATATTATTGATGAGGTATCAACTAATTTGCAAACACAATCATATGACTGTGATAGCTGTAAAAAATCGTTTTCTGAAAAAAGTAGTCACACCACTCACAAATGCATTCAAACAGGAGAGAAACCTTATCGCTGTGATGTCTGTGGTAAATCATTCTCTGTAAGAAGTAAGTTAACTATGCATGAACGCACTCATACAGGAGAGAAGCCATATCATTGTGATGTCTGTGGCAAATCATTCTCTCAGTTAGCTAACCTAACTACTCACAAACAAATTCATACAAGTACGAAGCCTTATCATTGTGATATCTGTGGTAAATCATTTTATCAAAAATGTCAGTTAACTACTCACACATATATTCATACAGGAGAGGAGCCTTTTCACTGTGATATCTGTGGTAAATCATTCTCTAAAAAAAGTAAATTAGCTACTCACAAACATACTCATACAGGAGAAAAACCATATTGCTGTGATATCTGTGGTCGCTCATTCTCCGAGCTAGGTAACTTAAATTCACACAAACGCATGCATACAGGGGAGAAACCATATCACTGTGAAATATGTGGAAATTCATTCTCTGTAAGAAGTAGCTTAATTAAACACAAATACACCCATACAGGAGAGAGGCCATATTGTTATAAAATCTGTGATAAATCTTTCTCTCTTAGTAGCCACTTAGCAAGACACAAACGTATTCATACAGGGGAGAAGCCGCATCACTACAATATCTGTGGTAAGTCATTCGCTGAAAGAAGTATGTTAACTAAACACAAACACACACATGCAGGACAGAAACATTATCACTGTGATATATGTGGTAAAACATTCTCTCAAATGAATAAATTAACTACTCATGAATATATTCATACAGGAAAGAAGCCATATGATTGTGAAATCTGTGGTGAATCTTTTTCCTATACTAGTCATTTAACTAAACACAAATATATTCATACAGGAGAGAAACCATATCACTGTGAAATCTGTGGTAAATCTTTCTCTCATACTAGTCTCTTAACTAGACACAAACGTATCCACACTGGAGAAAAGCCATATCACTGTGAAATCTGTGGTATTTCATTCTCTGTAAGAAGTACCTTAACTACTCACAAACAAATTCATACAGGTGATAACCCATATCACTGTGAAACCTGTGGTAAGTCTTTCTCTCATAGTGGTCACTTAACTAGACAAAAACGTATTCATACAGGCGATAAGCCATATCACTGTGATATATGTGGTAACTCATTCTCTCAAATGGGCAACTTAACTGCTCACAAACGCACACATACAGGAGAAAAGCCATTTCAGTGTGATATCTGTGGTAAATCATTCGCTCAAAGAAGTTCCTTAATTATACACAAGCATATGCACACTGGAGAAAAACCATATCATTGTGACATGTGTGGTAAATCATTCTCTGAAAAATGTAATTTAACTAAACAGAAACACATTCATACTGAAGAGAACCCATGTAACTGATTCTGTGGTGTATAATACTCTCAAGAAAGACAGCTGTACACGTATTCACTCATACAGAAGAGTGAGTTTATCAATGAAATATTTCAACAAATAAATATGTTTCTCACTTCCTAACAGTTTTGTTCTATAACTAAGACTGTATCTGCATTGGTCACATAATGAACCATTTTGTTTCAATATAAAATCATTCTGTAACCTTTCATCATCTGACACAAGATCCCCCTCCTCTCAAAGATTCTTTGTCTTGCAAGTTACTTGGTGACCCTAACAGTGTTGGTGCCATATAAAAAGCATCCAGTCCACACTGTAAAGTGGTTGGCATTTGGAAGGGCATCCAGCTGTAAAAATCCTGCCAAAACTAACCTCACCTGTGCTAGTGCCATATAAAAAGCACTCAGTCCACTCTGCAGAGTGGTTGGTGTTAGGAAGAGCATCCAGGCATAGAAACCCTGCCAAACAGACACAGTAGCCTGGGGTAGTTTTCTACCTGGCCGGCTCCTGTCAAACCCATGCCTGCATGGAAGGCGGATGTTAAACAGGGATGATGAAGTCAGGGATGTTCATATATATTCCATCTATCATAGATAATGGCATATTTGTTAGGTTACGAGGTTTACTTTCCAACCATGTGGTTTTGGGTTCAATCCCAATGTGCAGTGCATTGGGTAAGTGTTATCTCCTACAGCTCCAGGTCGAGAATTTGAATTTGGTAAATGGAAACTGAAAGAAGCCTGTTGTGTATATGCATATGCATTTCCTTGTGACATTGCATGATGTTTGTAAATGAGTGCCACTGTTATATAAACAGGAGCCATTCAGTTCCAATCTTCTGGGAAAACATCTCCAGCCATGGTGAAATATTGCTAGAAAATAGGTGAGAGTTGACAACAGAAAAGCTGTCTTGATGACTTCTGTCACCCATGCAAGTAGAGAAAATTGAATATTAAAACAGGGATGATTTCAGTAAATAGAAATGGAAAATATTCCCATATATCAGTGGTATCATCACTGTACAGTCATTAAGTTAGAAATGAATGCACAAACCATATGAAGAAACTATTAGTAACATTGGGTATGACGTTTAGAAGCTTGCTTCTCAAGCATGTGATTTCCAAGGGCCGAATATTCTGGGTGTGCTATGTGTGTGCTGCACACCCATCGAAAATGGCAAATTCATTACTCGTTAATTTAATCACAAATCATAATGGAAAACTTTTGTTATACCCCTGCTTGAAATTTGGTGGCATTGGGTGTCCTGAAATAACACTGCACACCTTGCTGTGCATTGTATCATGATATGGTACCATGCATATTATAGGGTAATGAGAGAATGGCAAAAAATTAATTGCAAAGGGTGTGTGACAGCTTTGATGGCACAGTTGCATGTTCATTTTCCTGGCAAGGAGTATGTTTAAATTAATTTAGAATTTCTAAACTAAAACTAATTTTTTTACAATATCATCATATAACTTTGATCTTAATTTGTTTTCAAAACTAATTAATACACTTTTAGAAATCAGAAACAAAACTTAAGTCAGGTTGAATTCTGGCACTGTTAGTGCACCGAACACTACAAGTTTGTGCAGAATCAGAAATACACAGTTTGTATGCCTAATTTGAGTAATACTAATATTGGTTGTAGTATACTCAGTGTGGCAGCACACCCAATGACAACCACCACCATACGCCACTGGTGATTTCAGGTTCAGTCCTACAAAACAGAACCTTAAGCAAGTGCCTTCTATAAATGCAGCCAACCAAAGCCTTCTGAATGAATTTGGTAGACTGAAAGTCAAAGAAGGCCATTAGCAGGGGCAACTTGATAAAATTGTATGACAAATCATGAGATCACCCAAAATGCATGTCTTCTCTGATAAGACCAGAAATCTGTACCCAATTGATATCAAGGGATACATGGATTTCATTCACAAGGATCTAAATAAACCCTATAAAACTGTTGGAAAGTCTGCCTTCGATGCTGTTAACCACCACCACCACTGTGAGATAATCTGCAAACTTGAAGTTGATGAATGAACGGAACATTATACCCCTAAAGCACCCCACTTCAATACTAAGGATCATAAATTGGATTTCAATATTGGGATTGAGACTCTTAGCAGTTTGCTATGCTTGAGAAGACATGTGAAACTAAGTGAAATCATGGTTGTCTTTGCATACAGCTATGTCCCCTTCATCCTCTTCAGCTGAGCAATCCTTATTTTGTGGGATCATGGGTGCTGGTGCCTCATAAAAAAGCACCTATGCTAGTGCCACATAAGCGCACCTGTATTGGTGCTGTGTAAAAGCACCCAGTACACACTGTAAAGTGGTTGGCATTAAGCAGGGCATCAAGCTGGAGAAACCTTGCCAAAACAGACATGGAGCTTGGGCAGCTCTTCAGCTGGCCAGATCCTGTCAAACTGTCCAACTCATGCCAGCATGGAAAACAGACATTAAATGATGATGATGACCATCAATCACAGTGGTGAGCTAGCAGAATCACTAGCACACTGAACAAATTGCTTACTCGCATTTTGTCCGTCTTTACATTCTGAGTTCAAATTCTGCTGAGGTCACCTTTGCTTTCCATCCACTCAAGTTCGATAAAATAGGTACCAGCTGAGCACTGGAGTCAATGTAATTGATCTACCCGCTACCCCGGAACTGCTGGCCTTCGGCTAAAATATGTGATTAATATTAGATCCCCTTTTGACAGAATTAATCGAACGCTAAAAGGTTAAAGGTATTCTTTATTTCTGTCTCTCCAATGCTGAAATAATAGCTTACAAATTCCACATGCTCAGCTATTCTAGAAATAGCTGCAAGAGAATTTTTACATATTTACCATAATTATTTTGCACTGTTTGAATTGTATTTAAATTATAAAATAAAGGCTCTAAAGTGATACCACATGTTTTGCTTGTTCATTGTGTTTCTAATATATTGGGTCATCCCATAAATAATGCGTTTTTTTTACACTTTTATTTTTCAAAATTAAGATAAACAAAGTTCATTTTTAATCTGAAATATACTCTCCTTCATTTTCTATAATGCTCTTCTATCTATATGGTAGACTTGCAAGGCCCCTCTTCCAAAATTCACATGTCCATGATGAAAAACACTCCTCCAGTACTGTTCTGACCTCATCTACAGAATTCTTATTTTTTCTGCCCAAATGATTTTGAAGACTGCAGAATAAATGATAATCAGATGAGGCAATGTCCAGAGAATATGGTAGATGGGACATCGTTTCCCATTCAAACTGCTCCAGCTTTTGGAATGTCATCCTCGCTGTATGTGGCCAAGCATTATCCTGATGGAAGAACACCTTTCGTCTTGAAACCAAAGATGGTCATTTTCCTTCTAGCACTGATTTAAGCCACTCAAGCCGCTTGCAGTAGATCTCCTTTGTTATTGTTTGGTTTGGGTTTAAAAGTTCAAAGTGGACTAAACCTTTCATATTTCAACAAACAGATAACAACACTGTATATGAGCGAAGACCTTCTTTAGCCTGGGGTGCTGTTGTTTCTCCTTTCCCTACCCACTGTCTTTGCCGCTTGACATTTTTATAGAAAATGCATTTCTCGTCATCACTCACTATTCGGTTTAAAAAAGGTTCATTTGTAAGGTGTGGCAGCAAAGAAGAGCATTCATTCACCCTCTGTGCACGATTAGACTTAGAAAGTTTGTGAGGAACCCATTGACCTAATTTGCTGACTTTTCTGATGGCATGTAGGTATTGATGAATGGTTGAATGACCAAATCCAAGCTTCTCTGCTGGTTCCTCAACAGTTACAATGGGATTTTGTTCCACCAGGGTTTGCAGGTAGTCCTTGTCAAGCTCTACAAATCTTCTAGGCTGTATTTTCCAGTTCGGAATTTCTGGAACCACTGTTGACACTGGCTTACGCTTATTGTCTGATCCCCATATTCTGCATTAATATTCCTCGCGCTTTCCATTGCATTGTTGCCTTTATTGAACTCATAAAGCAAAATATGCTGAATACGCTCCTTTGTCACTTCCACAATAGCTTTGAAAAAATAACTGATAAAATCGAACTGCACTCTTCGAAACTTGCACTAAGATTAAGAACTACCTGCTTTTATAGCAAGTTGATGACCCAATATATCTTCCTGCTCATGATGAATCACTTCTAGCCATCTTTGACAGGCTGCTTCAATGCCACCTCTCTTTCAGTTGCAATTCAAGCCAGAGTTTTAGTGGTAAACCAAACCAAGCACTTATATACCCACATTATGTCATTATATGAATATTTTTTTATATCTGTACATGTATATGTATGTATGTATCTATCTATCACATCATCATCATCATCATTTAACATGTTTTCCATGCTGGCATGGGTTGGACAGTTTGACAGGATCTGGTGAGCTGCAAGGCTGCGATGAGTTCCAGTGTTGCCTTTGGCATGGTTGGACGCCCTTCCTAACATCAACCACTTTACAAAGTATACTGGGTGCCATCTTTTTTCTGCCATTGGCACTTGTAAACATGCAAGACAGAAAAAGAGCAGGGAAAAAAAGAAGAACTCTCACCACTCCAAAAGGGGAGTATTTAAGAGGGAAAGGTGGAGGTGGGTGGCTTCATGTCAGATGTTGAAAGGTTGAAGTATGATAGAAGGACATACATATCATCGTCATCATTTAATGTCCATTGTCCATGCTGGCATGTGTTTGATGGTTTGATAGGAGCTGGTAAGTTGGAGAGCTGCACCAGGCCCCACTCAAAAACCAAGTACAGAGGTTTATTATTGGCTAGGTACTTCTGCAGCTTCCTTACTAGAAATATAGCATCAGTGGTGCTTCTCCCTGGTACAAAACCAAACTGCATCTTGTTTAGACTAACTCTCTTCCTAATTAGTTGGGTTATAACTTTTATCACCTGATCAAACAATTTGATACCTCTGTAATTATTTCTGTCTGAGGTATCACCTTTACTCTTGCAGCAGTTGACTATGAGGCTGCTACACCAGCCATTGGGTAGGACTCCTTTGTGGACAACATGGTTGACTATTCAGGTGTTAGGCCATAACCCACACTGCCAGATATTTCAAGCATCTCAGAGGTCATGCCTGATGGGTCAGGGTCTTTCCCTGCCTTCATATCCTTCATGGCTCTACCATGCTATTTGGATTGCTGGTCCCTCTGTTGTATCCACAGCAAGCAGACTCTCCCTCTCCCATGAGTACTCTACATTTAGTAGCCTTTCAAAGTGGCATTTCCAAGCCTCTTTCTTTTGTAGGGTCACTAACTGCAAGTGAACCATCATCCATGCAAATACACTTCTCTCCAACAATATCACAATTTTCCCAGGTACCTTGTCTTGCAAGTCAAAACACTTCAAGCTGCTGGTCCTCATGCTGCATAACATTGCTAAATATACCTGCTTCTTAACTTCCCTTCTAGCTGCTTGGTATAGCTCCTTGCTACCACCACCTTTCCAGTCATTCCAAGCCAGTTTCTTTGATCTAATGGCCCTGTCGCCTACACTGTTCCACTACCATGTCACCCTAGGTCTGGTTGGGACTTTGCACCCATCACAAATTTGGTCTGTGGCTCTCAGCAAGTTGTCTTGTAGAAACTTCCAGTTATCCTGTGTTACAAGTCTGTAACTCCTCATCAAATGCTTCAGTTAGGTTGTCTCTAAATCTCTAACATTTCAAAGGATTCTTAAGCTTCCATATCCTTCTTTTCCAAACTGGCTTGCTTCTTGGGTTCTTTTGTGCCTGTAGCTTGAAGTCACTAATGAGTAACCTATGCAAAAGAGTACACTCTTCATCAAGGAAGGACATCATGTTTATGAGCAACAATGAATCCCACTTTTTGGTGTGAATGTAGTCAATCTGGCTAGCATGGTCACCGGATTTATAGGTTATCAGGTGACTGGCTGGCTTTTGGAAATTGGTGTTGCAGATCATTAGTTCATTTGCATCACAAAACTCCTGCAATCTTGTTCCCTCCCCATTTTAGGAACCAATTCCAGGGACCCCATACACCCCACTGAAGACACCTGGGTGCTAGCCAACATGTCCATTGAAATCACCAGCCACAAAGATAAGGTCACTGTAATTTGTCTTTGAGGCAGTCTACAGAAGAGTGTTATAAAAGTGGTCCTTTTGTTCATTTAGCAGACTCAGTTGGGGGCATAGACAGAGTGATTGTTGCTAAGCTGAAGTACCCTATCACATACTCTGACTACTTCAACCACCTTATTTACCCATTTCTCTGCTAGAAGTATGCCAACACATCCTGCCCCATCACTGTTGCCCTCCCAGAAGAATTTATACCTATGTCTTTTGCCAGTGAGGAGCCTGGCTGAAGCTCCCCACTACCAAACTTCTTGGATGCAGCACACATCAACACGTCTCCTTTCAAGCATCTCAACAATCTCACTTTCAATGGACCTATATTGACAGTACCAACTGTGAGGGAATGTATAGGCAGGCAGGAAGTAACACAAGGAGGAAGAGGAACTGCACCCATCAACATCTGAAAAGGCAATTATAAAGAACATTTGCCAACAGACATGTCATAGTGATTGTCCTCACATTTAACTCACCATCACCTCCATTGCTACCTCCATTGGAGGTGAGTGCTATGCTGGTACAACATTATTAATACAAATACCATGAAATACATACGTAGGTTAACTGGTTAATTATTGTCACCACCATTGGTGGTGGGTGCTGTATATCGGCATTAGTTCAAAGCAATGTTAATACAAATGCAGGTAAATAAGTAAGTTAGATAAGTAAATAGGATAAGGGTAGTTACTTCGTTATATATAGTTAGTGACTAATTAGTTAACTAAGCAATAAAACTGAGTACAACATGGATTGATATAATGCAGTTTAATAAGAAAGCAAATTATGATAAAAAGGTATATGTCTGGTCAGGGCTGGCCCTAGTGTTGCTGGTGACCCGGGCAGCTGTTCTTTGGCATGTACAAGCTGACAGTCATGAAAATTTCATGTCTCAGGCACCCACTAGCACATGGTGTCCCAGGAGACTGCCCAAGTTGCCGGTGCCTTGAGTTGGCCCTGTATCCAGTGATTAGATGTGAATAATGCTGTTATCTTGAATATTTCCAATACTTGAATAATAACCAAATTCATCAAACAGTAATACCTCACTTTATGAGGAACCGCTTTAGAGACCCCCGGCTTTACGAGTTTTTAGCTCACTTTTGTATGGCGAGCTGAAAATTTTCAAGCACAAGGTCCAAATTTTTGAACAAAGTGCAAAAGTTACTACTACCATAACAAATGCTTCTGCATGTTATTGAAAAATTTATAGAGAGCAAAAAAAGCTTCTTCTAAGCAAACAACTACAGACTTATTTTTAAAAAAGAAATCTACAAGTCCGTCTACGAGTGCTTGTGAATCGGCGATCGCATCTACAAGTGATGGTGTGCGCGAGTCATAGTGATTCAGAAAACGATTATAATTATATATTTTTTAGCATTAGTGATCTTGATATTATTTTTACTTTTATATCCTATTGTTGTTTTATTGCCATTTATTTACTAGTATTAGACATTTTATAAGTAGAATATTTTTCTGGGGACGAATTATGATTTATAACGTTGCTAGTATGGAAAATTATTGCTCTGCTTTACGAGTTTTCGCTTTAATACAGATTAACCTGTATATCGAGGCATTACTGTATTTAATATATTGTCCATTACCTGTATGAGCTACATACAGTACGGCCTAAATATTTGGATTAATTATTTAATTATTGGTAGTATGGTAATGATAGAATAATTAAGCTATTGTGTGTGTGTGACAAGAAAGAATGCCAAGTTGATTATCAAATCTAAATATTTATGGCGTAAGAATTTAGATAGGGTGTTAAATTAAACTAAATTCGCTATCAACAACCAACAACACGAAATAGGTTGATGCAGTAGCAGTTCTTTGTAAAATACACACAAATCACTGTCGATCTGATTTCGAAACAGTGTTACTACCATAGTATGAAAGACACCGTTTTACGAATGGTCAGAACATTCATGCCTGCACACGACAATCAACACCAAAACCAACATTTATTAAGCATACCCTGAATTATGAAATAATCTATTCCCCTTCGGAATTATTTATCAATGTCGAAAATTGTGGGTAGGCACCGGTAAGGTAAATCTGTTTTCCTGTATGTCGCCTTAAACTAGAGTTAGTGGTTGTATTTAAAAACCGTTGAGGTTATACCATGAGTAATTATTCTTATATCACTTATGAATTCTTATGATTATCTATATAAGTATATTGATCGCTCTAAACGATCATATCTCTGATATGAGAACTGGAATCTAAATATATAATTAATTTTGTCCCAACTTATGCCATTATTGTCTGAATGATATATATAAAATTCTACACTGTTGTTAATTTATGCCGAGTAAGTATATTATTTTTATATTATTATTTTTATAAGCAGTTGTATTTTACTATAAAACAAAAATATTGGGTCCCCCATTGTCAATGGTAATACATGAGGCGGCGTGCTGGCGGAATCGTTAGCACCCCGGACAAAATGCTTAGCGGTATTTCGTCCGTCTTTACGATCTGTCTTCAAATTTCGCTGAGGTCAACTTTACTTTTTATCCCATCCGGTTCGACAAATGGGTCGATGTAATCGGCTCACCACCTCCCCCGAATTGCTAGCCTTGTGCCAAAATTTGAAACCTATATGTTATTTTCTATTAAATCAGAGAAATAATACATTTTGATTGAAGAATAATACTTTTTTGATTTTACTATTTCTTACATATCTTTTAGGTATATTTTAAAAGCAAAGAGGCGCTGTATGTCACACGACCAAATGTTTTGTTCCTTTAAATATTTTTTTCTTAGCTAGAAACATCATTAAGGAAGGCTGACTTTATTTTTGAGGATTTTTGAAATGTTTTCGCCTTTATCTTTACTTTTTAATATGTTGGTTTTCAGGTTTTTTATTCTATTAATTTATAGTTTTCGAAAAACTAGGCGTAGGAGTGGCTGTGTGGTAAGTAGCTTCCTTACCAACCACATGGTCTCGGATTCAGTCCCACTGCGTGGCACCTTGGGCAAGTGTCTTCAACTATAGCCTCGGGCCGACCAAAGCCTTGTGAATGGATTTGGTTGACGGAAACTGAAAGAAGCCCGTCGTACATATGCATATATATA
>NC_069008.1:7501372-7504384 GCF_001194135.2 Octopus bimaculoides | reverse complement strand
ATATATATATATATATATGTGTGTGTGTGTGTGTAGTGAAACCACCTCTCTCACGGTTATTTATTTACAAATGCGAACGTAGCAGGTAACATCTCTTTCCCACTTGTTGTCCATCACCTGACTGACTATTATTTGCGCGGCAATTGTCTCCAGTCCTTTCGCACCAGGATGCAAACCAACCAACCATGGCCATCTAATAAGGTCACGTGAGAGAGTGTTTTTCTGATGATTTCTGGAGCCTATCTGTACCTATAAATAGCCTAAATTATCCGCGCCAGTTTGTCGCGGCTTCAGATCTTCCAAGATCTGGTCGTTGACCACACGTAACACCAACCAGCCAGTTTCCAGCGACGACATCAGCACCATCGTTCAACTGTATACTACAATCTTCGTCCCCAACGTCGCCAACGCCTACATGACTTCTCCACGTACACAAGCTACCAACAGCTAACCAAACAGCAACCGCAGCTTCTCAACCCTGTGTGAATTGTTCACCACAAAATAACAGCCAGAATTCGACACCTGCGAGAAACCATCTGTATCAAGAATCCAGCCCAGCATAGAAGCCTCAACTGCACGACAAGTGACTTAGCTCTGCCTCAACCTTAACCTCGTATATACCGACCTTCAATCTACTGTTTACTTTAACTGAGAACTGGTATTTCACATCCTGGTGTCTGGACTTACTTCTAACGTCCTTATTACAGACTCTTTTCTATCTTCTGTATCTCTTACATTCACATACATATATTTGTACACATACACACTCTTTGTTTACATGACGGCCTGTCTTACATTGTGTTTTATTATGTCGCATTCACTCACACACAGACATACAGTTTAATGCTCCAATAAACCTTGCTATTATACATCTTCACCGGTTGCGTTTCTATCATTTCCTTCTTGGCACTTCTTCGCATTTCACATGCGAATTCTCTATGTTATAGTATTATAACATATCATTATATTTTTGTGTCGACCGTGCGACGCGTTAAAAGGAGCCTGTTTCCATTCGTCACCATTTCTCCTTTGGTTTGCACGGTCGTCTACATATATATATATATATATACAAATTAAAAGGGTAAAGGATTATCAATTTATTAATTAATAAATCAATTAACAATTAATAATTTTTACCAAGCCCATCGGTATGAAAGCACCATTATTGGTGGAGAACTTATTTAAAAGCTCATATATATTTATAAACATAATTAAGGGATCAGCAAATATTTGCTTCACCATATACCGAACTTCGGTCCCAGTCTGATTTGGCTTGATTTCTACAACTGGATGCCCTTTTTTATGCCAACCACTTTCCTGTGTGTGCTGGGTGCTTTTTATGTGGCACCAACAAAGGACTTTTGTGGGCCAATCCTTTTTCACCAGGGGATGCAGTCTTAGCACTTCTGCTGTGGAGGTTGGGTCTTCTTGAGTATAGCAAGGTGCCAGGTATCTCGGTCGTTTGTCATCTCATCTGAAAGGTTTAGCATCCTGAGGTCATCTTTCAGTATTTCATCCCATGTCTTCCTGGCTCCCCTACTTTTATGAGTTTCATCCACTTTGAGTAAACAACGCTTCTTTATGGAGCTGTTGGCATCTGTCCGCATCACATGACCAAACCAGTACAGTCTTCTTTCTTGCCCACTGCATTTAATTCTTCTTATGCCTAACTTCTCTCTCAATACACTAACACTCTGTTACACATGTACACTTACATTACACATCCAGCAGAGCATACTAACCTCATTCCTCTCTAGCCTTCACATGTCCTTTACATTCAATGTTCACATCTCATTACCATGTAGAATTGCTGTTCGAAAGCATACATCATCCAATCTTCTTTTCACTTGGAGAGAAAAACCTTTGGTTGCCAACAGAGGTAAAAGCTCCATCCTATCCTTGTTCTAGTTATTACACTCTCTATACATCCTCTTTCATTACTAATTTGGCCCCCATGCTACCGGCAGTACTGGCATTGACCCACGCTTGAATGGTGCTTATTATGTGCCACCAGCCCGGGTGCCAGTCAAGCGGAACTGGCATTGACCACAACTATGATTTTGATTTTGATTTTTAATTTTACTTGACTCAATAGGTCTTCTCAAGTACAGCGTATCGCCTGACAATTCAAGGGTACTTTTAAGTAGGCTGGTTATGTGACACTGGTATCGGAAGTCAATTGGTTAAATATCCAACTAACTAATCGATTGTTTGATTTGTTTTGTTTTTGTTTGTCAAAGCTCTTTCATTGCTACTTGCAACCTATTCAATGACTTTTGACTTAGTCCGTCATAGAGGCTGTGTTTATCTGTTTGAGATCTTATTGTGTGCATGTGTGCATGTGTGTGTGTGTGTGTGTGTGTGTGTGTGTGTGTGTGTGTGTGTGTGTGTGTGTGTGTCAGTATGCACGTGTGCATTCATGTATGTGTGTATATAAGTATGCATGTATGTATGTTTGTATTCTGCATATTCCTCTGTATGTGTGTGTTTGTGTGTGTACCTCTGCTTCCTAGTGTGTATGTGTGTTTTAACATACATAATGCACACAAATGGAGTGGAATTGAACCAGTGTGTGTGTTCATTATATTGGCTTAATGACCCTCCTTAGACAGCAAAATTTGTTTACATTGTTTTGTATTAATCATTCATTGTCTCATAGCTTTCAGATTTCAGTAATGTGATTGCTTAGCTTTAGACTGGCATTACAGGGTAGATGTTACCCTATTATAGGGTAGATGTTACCCTATTATAGGGTAGATGTGAGAGGCTGAAGTTACTCTTTTACTCTTTTATTTGTTTCAGTCATTTGACTGCGATCTTTAGTCGAACAAATCAAACCCGGAACTTATTCTTTGTAAGCCTAGTACTTAGTCTCTTTTGGCCGAACTGCTAAGTTATGGTGATGTAGACATACCAACATCAGTTGTCAAGCAATGGTGGGGCGACAAACAAACACACACACACACATATATATATATATATATATATATATATATATATATATATATATAT
>NC_069008.1:7492074-7500021 GCF_001194135.2 Octopus bimaculoides | reverse complement strand
CTTGACCCCAGTTCTTGACTGGTACTCATTTTATCAACCCTGAAAGGATGAAAGGCAAAGGTGACCTCAGTGGAATTTGAACTCAGAATATAAAGATACAAAATACCACTAAGAATTTTGCCGAAGACCATGCTAACGATTCTGTCAACTCACCACCTGATTCTGAATAAATATTGATTTCAAATTTTGGCACAAGGCCAGCAATTTTGGGGGAGGCAGGTAAGTCAATTACAATGACCCCAGTGCTCAACTGGTACTTATTTTGACCCCAAAAAGATGAAAGTAAAAATCGACCTCAGTGGAATTTGAACTCAGAAATACCGCTAAGCATTTTGCCCAGCATGCTAATGTTTCTGCCAGCTCACTGCCTTATTTATCAATATAATTATCATCAAAGATGTCAAATTTCCACTGTTAAATCTTCATTTTTTAAAAAAGTATCTGCTATTGTTTACACTGTTTTTCTTTTATTCCAGGAAACCAAATGACATCAGAATTAAAGAATAATTTTTGACTTTCAACAAATCATCATATATCCATTATCTTTCAAAGACTAAAGGAAGTTATTTACACCAAAGAGATATAACCTTGTTCATGTAGAATTATGATAGAATTACTTTAAAATATTTGATCAAACACAGAGATAATGAGCAATATTTCCGTTCATTAATGTTTGGATGATCCTGCATTCTAATTATACAAGGACTACGAAAGGATATGCAAGTTCTTCATACATTGAATGACTTTAGAATTGATGATACATAGTTGAATTTATATTTGTTTGACTAACAAAGAAAAGCCTGTATATTGTGAGAAATTATGGAAAACAAATTGGGTGAGGACGGTGCTAAACGTAAGACACAGTCTAAAAAGATTGACTATACAGAGGAGATGTCAAAAGATGCAGGTAAAGTATTATACTACTGTGATATCTGTAAAAAGTGCTTCTCTCGAAAACGTACCCTCACTACTCATAAACGTACACATACAGGAGAGAAACCATATCATTGTGATATTTGTGGTAAGTCATTCTCTCAAAATCATGACTTAACTAAACACAAACGCATCCATACAGGAGAGAAACAATATCGCTGTGATATCTGTGGCAAATCATTCTCTCGAAATGATCACTTAAATATACACAAACATACTCATACAGGAGAGAAACCATATCATTGTGATATTTGTGGTAAATCATTTTCTCGAAATGATCACTTGGCTACTCACAAAAACATTCATACAGGAGAGAAACCTTATCACTGTAATATCTGTGGTAAATCATTCTCTGAAGGAAGTACCTTAATTAAACACAAACGTATTCATACAGGAGAAAAACCATATCGCTGCGATATCTGTGGTAAATCATTTTCTGATGGAAGTACATTAACTAAGCACATACGCATTCACACAGGAGAGAAGCCACATGACTGTGATATCTGTGGAAAATCATTCTCACAAATAGGTAATTTAACTAAACACAAACTCATTCATACAGGAGAGAAACCCTATCAATGTGATATTTGTAATAAATGTTTTTCTCGAAACAATGATTTAATTAAGCACAAAGGCATTCATGACAGGAAACCCACTTAACTGTGATGTCTGTGATAAATCATTTCTATGGACTCCTTTGATTACTATTTTATTCTGGTGGACCCCCATAGCAATTCGATGTTTAAAAACTTGTTTTATAGAAACGTCTTTCAAGTATCCTGTTTTGTTTTTTATGCATTAACTTGTGTAGGCTGAACTATGTAAAACACCAGAGAAAGAAACCTAACTGCTTCTTGTAATAAATACATCTAAAGCAAAATTTTATCATGGACCCTTAATGAACTACTGTGAATCCCTAATTTGCTATTTTGCTTGTGTTGACCCCCAGAAGTCTTACTTGGACCCTGGTTGAGCAGCATTGCTCTGAACAGACAATTAACTATGTTTATCTCCATACGTATAGAAGAGTGATTCTATCAATGTCAAAAGGCTTCTGTGAAAGAAATGTTTTATGTAACAATAAACATATTGAAACAAGGATGAAAGTACAACCTTCTAACATGATATCTTTGATCTTCTTATCTTTTACTTGTTTCACTCATTAGACTGCGACCATGCTGGGGCACCACCTTGGAGAATTTTTAGTCAAAAGAATTGACCCCAGTACTTTTTTCTCTCCAAGTCTGGTGCTTATTCTGTCAGTTTGTTTTACCAAACTGCTAAGTTATGGGGAGTTAAACACACCAGTACCAGTTTTCAGGCAGTGGTGGGGGACAAACAGACACAAAGACACACACACACACACACACACACGCACACACACACACACATATGTGATGGGCCTCTTTCAGTTTCTGTCTACCAAATCCACTCACAAGGCTTTGGTCGACTTGAGTCTATAGCAGAAGATACTTGTCCAAGGTGCCACACAGTGAGACTGAACCTGGAACCAAGTGATTAGGAAGCAAGCATCTTACCACACACCCATGCCTGCACCTGATATGTTATATCCTATAACATCCATTTTTCATGCTGGTATGGGTTGGACGGTTTGACCAGAGTTGACAAGCTGGAGAGCTGCCCCAGGTTCGAGTTTGATTTGGTTTGATTTCTACATCTGGATGCCCTTCCTAATGTCAACCACTTTATAGTGTATGCTGGGTGCTTTTATCATGGCACTGGCACAAGCACTTTTACATGGTGCTAGCACATGTGGTTTTTTTTATGAGGTACCAGCCCACTTGCTGGCCAGTCCTCTTCAGGAGATGCAGTCTTAACACTTCTGCTGTGGAGGATGGGTCTTCTTGAGTACAGCAAGGCACCAGGTATCTTGATCCTTTGCCATCTCATCTGAAAGGTTCAGCATCCTTAGGTTTCCTTCAGTACATCACCCCATGTCTTCCTGGGTCTCTCTCTTCCATGAGTTCCATCCACTTTGAAAGATTGGCACTTCTTTATGGAGCTGTCGGCATCCATCCACATCACGTGAGCAAACCAGCGCTTTCTTCTGTCTTGCACTCTGCATTTAATTTCACTTTTGCTATTTTTAGTTCACTTATTTTTCCAGATAGAAGAAAAAGTACTACTGATTTATATGACATTTTGATGAAATTTCTGAGAAATTTATTACCATATAGCAGTGATAATATTACTGTTCAGTCATTATATTATAAATAATATGGAGAGACAACAGGGTGATGCTGTTAGATGGAGAGATTAAGAAGGTAAAGGAAAAGGTGAAATACTGTAAATGAATAGATTAAGGGAAGTTAAAAGAAAGAAGTTAAAATCAAGTTAGAACAGTACAAGAAAAGGTGAAAAATAATTTTTATAGAAATTTTGTTTTTAGAAATGTTTAGAAATTTTTTTTCTTAAGAAGGATCAAAAAACCACTTAAAGAAAAATTTTCTAAAGCTTAATGAACTTCACAAACTTCAAAAAAGACTTAAGGAAAATGTTTCTAGACAATCCATAAAAATACACAAATCATCATCATCATTTAACATCTGTTTTCCCTGCTGGCATGGGTTGGATGGTTTGACAAAGCTGAACAATTGAAGGGCTGTTCAGGTTCCATGTCCTTCTGGTATGGTTTCTATGGCTGGATGCCCTTCCTAACACCAACCACTTTATATACCTTTTCTCTTTGGAAAGGTGATACTTTCAGAATGAAATTGAAATATGTTTCATAACTTTGTTGTTCAATTTGACCATCTGGCTGGATGGTGTACTGACTATTTTTTCAGCTGGACATTAATTTGCTGTTGTAGTCCTGTACAAAATGAACATAGTCTGCTGTTTGGAATGATATTTGCTTGTGCTGCAGTAACAAGTTTGAAGTCAATGCTCTGTTTATCTTCTACTATGACGGCTTGTGTCCTGTCAAATATTACTGCATTTATTTCCAGTGTGTGCCAGTACCACCTGTCTGGCCTTCGTGTGGGTGACAAGTAAAAGCACCCACTACACTCTCTGAGTGGTTGGCGTTAGGAAGGGCATCCAGCTGTAGAAACTCTGCCAAATCAGATTGGAGGCTAGTGTTGCCATCCGGTTTCACCAGTCCTCAGTCAAATCGTCCAACCCATGCTAGCATGGAAAGCAGACGTTAAATGATGATGATGATGATGATGATGAAGGATTGTTTTCCTATATACATATTCCTGACATCTCCTGTGATTGTTTAGAGTGGCACACATTGGCAAAATGATTCGGTGTCTGCATTTTATGCATATTTTCCGTAGGCATAGCATTATTTTAGGTGGGTGAATGCAACTCATTTTCCACACGAATGGATGCAGCTATTTCTTAGGCTTTTTCTTTGAGCTTTTAATGATGTGCTTTTAAACTGTCCTGGCTTGTTTTATCTTGTTTGTTGATATTTGTTTTGTATCCCAGCTGACGCTAAAGATTCTTCCATGATGCTTTTTACTGGTGTAGCACTTATATTAACTCTACATTTATCTACTGCTTTTTTTTTTTTAACATTAATTCTGCACCCTGAAGCAGTAGCTTTTGAATATCTTTGTTTTTCATTCCACATACGATCCTATCTCTGGTTAAACTGTTTTGTAAATTTCAAATTTCATAGTCTTCACCTTTCTGTTTAATATCATTTGCAAATGAATAAATTTCTCTGATGGGAATTTCCTTTTAACAGAGATAATTTTAGCTTTAATGTTAGGGTTTTCAAATTCAAAAGAATTGAATACCTTTTTTGTTGACTGCCACAGTTTGTTTTCCTCATAATATTCTTTCTTAGTCCTTGTCCTTATGAACTTCCCCACTTAGAAAATGATTGATAAATATTGAAGCATGTCTATCAGGATACACCAACACATTTTAATCCAAGGGCCCGACATTACCAGGTAAGCTAGTTTGAGTTTCAAATGCATGTCTGTCTGTATGTATGCATGTTACTATTTAGTTTTATTTCAAGATTTCTTGCTAATAGTGAAAGAGCTGGTTTTTAACCTAGATCCAAGGCTCCTTCGCTGGAGTTTCAACAACATCAACAGGGTATTTGTGTATGTATGTATATGTGCAGTATTTGGAATCAGTGCATGTGTAGATTTGTATGTTTTGTTTTATGTATGTATTCTCATGCATATAGTTGCATGTTTAGACATACACTTATGTACTTAAATGATAAACTTCTGGAAAGTTATACAAATTTTTTACAGTTCCAGTGATGGCTTGAATCTGTAGTCTTAGAATTAGCTTTCTCCTTTCTGGACTTGTAATCTGGATAGAGTAACTGTAGATTTCTTAATAATTCAGCATATTTTTCTTTTTCACTGATCTTTAGCTTTATGTTAACATCAGCAGGGCAGCTGATTTCCACAACTGTACACAGTTTCTCTTCTCTATTCCAAATCATTATGTCAGGTCTATTATGTTTACATTTTGTTGAGGTCTTCCCTGGCACATTCCACCAGTGTTCCTTTTTATTATGAGCAGCTATGGCTTCCACCATACTGTGGGTTCTTATTTCTTTGGCCTCAAAGTTATCCTTCTGACAGATCTCATTATACAGTGTTGTAGCTACAACATCGTGTCTCATTGGTAGATAATGTTGTGATGACATTTTCAGACAATTGCTTATGATGTGGGTGATATCTTTGGTGTTAACTCCACAAGTGCAGCACCAGTTTTGTGGAGTTAACACCAAAGATATCACCCACATCATAAGCAATTGTCTGAAAATGTCATCACAACATTATCTCCAAGCCAATTCATGCTACCACAACACATTGATTTACACTCAAAGACGCACGCGTGTGTGTGTGTGTGTTTGTGTATATGTTAGAGTGTGTGTATGTCCGTGTACGCACGCACACACGTGCGCGTGGAAGGCATATGACTTAACCATAAACATGCACATGTCCTTGTAACATACAGGGTACGAGTGGTATTTGAAAGCACATTTGCACTCTCTTTAAACCACTTAAAAGATGTTTGTCTTTTAGTGCCATCACAGCAGATAAAATGCTAAAACTAGAAATGAAAAGACATGCAGTCATTGTTGCCATATAAACACCAGTGAGTTCAAAAGCAATCAAATGACGGTAAGAGGTGTTCATCAGAGAGCAGAATAAATAATAAATCTTGCTATAATGGGCGTTATGTCCGTCTGTCTGTTTCCTCTTCATGGTCAAACGGCTGGACCAGCGGTCACAGTGTTTTTCGGGAGTACGAAGGAGGCAATCAGGAAAGTTTGCAGCGAAAAAATGTGAAAAAGAATGATTATTTAATGGAAATTGAGTTTTGTATTAATAAATCACCTTTGATGCTTTTCTTTTTTTTTTTTTTGTTAAAATTCCGGTGACGAGGATAAACTCTGGATTTCCCCACCGTTATAGTTCGTGAATTTAGAGGGCTTAGATTTGCGATACTATCCCTTTATTTCCCACCGTAGATGGGCAGATTTGCTATCTTACTATAATGGGCGTTAAGTCCGTCTCTTTGTCTGTTCACTTTTCACGGCCAGACCTACTGGACCAGTGGTTACGATATTTTTCGGGATTACGAGACGGTCGTCGGGAAGGTTTTTAGTATTAAAAAATCAGAAAGTATGATTATTTCGTGGATATCGATTTTTGAAATTATAAACCACCTTCGCATTTTTATTAAAAATTCATCGATAACCAGTAACTCTGGATTTTCATTGTATAGTTCGTGTCCCCACCGTAGATACAAAGGGGGGGGGGGGGTCGAGGACGGTTGATACTATTAATAAAATGGAAAAAGTGTATGTCAGTATATAGTGTGTGTGATTATTTAGTGGTTATTGAAGTGTGTCAGTCTCGAGCAAGATTCGAAACGGCCAATTGAAGCGGTGTTATTTACATCTCAGTTTTGTCAATCAAAATAACCCATGGTACCAGAACATCCTGACATTATTCGCATAGAAGAGTGAGAAGTAAGCCTTAGTCTGATTTTTTGCAACCCTAATGATTCTGCTCGCGCATTCACACCAAAGAAGGCACAGAACCAGATATTAGATCGTGTAGGTGTATTTCTACACACGGCCAGTTATACGGCGCTATGAGTAGAGCAGCGGACTCTAGTAATTTGAAAATTAGTGACGACCAAACAGAAAATATCGCCTGCAAAGTTCTGTGATCATATTGATATTATCGAAAGGAATATGAGTCATAATTCAAATAAGGAACTTTGTATAAAAGTATGAACAAGCGTAAAATAGTGTAAACAACTAAAATAAAAGTATATCTAAATAACATTTTTTTCTTAATACATTTTATGTAGTTGTCGCAGGAAGCTCTGGCTTTCGTTCATGATACAGAGACTGGGAGCCTATTTCAGTTTGGGAGTGAATCGGTCATCATCAACACGTCACTTAGTTGATGATATGTCGGTCATCAACACATGTCACTTAATCGCAAACACGTCATATAGCTGCGACAAAATGCTGTATCGCCAACAATAATGTGATTTCTCTAAGATATCACCCAGTGATCTTTCAAGTCCATTTACATATTTCTCAATACATGCTGCTGTTATGACTTCCCTCCTTCATTCCTCCACCGTAGATGGGTAGACTTGCTAGTTGCTAGAATCACCGTAATCTGTCTTACAAGGTGTTCGAGATCTATTTGACGGTTTGCATCCGATAAAATTGCAAGGGAGCGAACCCTACCATCTCCTAGCGCCGAAACCAGTAGACCAATCCTGGTTTCGAACTACTGCGTTGATCTCTTAGAGATTTCAGAACTTGCAGATGCAACACAAAGTTTTGTCAGTGAACAGGTTGTGGTTTCAGAGCGACGAAAATATTTTGGCATAAATTAAATTTGAATGTTGAAGTGAGTCTAACGGTATTTTGTGTGTTCTTATATGCAATTGTTTTTTTAATATTAAATGTTGAAGTGAATCTAACGGGTTTTTTTTTTTGTTTTCCTTGAATGGCTAACAAATATCTTCGAAACTGCAATT
>NC_069008.1:7488860-7491200 GCF_001194135.2 Octopus bimaculoides | reverse complement strand
TGTTTGCCACCTTGGAATCCTCTGTGTAGTGGGTTGATCCACTACTCAGGAAGAGACTATTCTAGAGTACGTTCTGTCTTATCTTCGAAGCGTCTAGATAGAATAGAGACAGCTGATGAAGGGATATTCCAAGTGGCTTTCCGTTTTCCTATATGTTCGTTCCGTTGTCTGTAGTTTATTGTTCTAACGTCCTGTACCCTGATATGCATGTATATACACATGTAGATGTAAGTATGTACATATATGTGTGTATACATGTATATATATTCTTTGTATTATATATATATATATATATATATATATATACACACACATTTAATGTAAAGAAACCACAAAAACCCTTGTGAAAAATAGCAACCCAAGATTTCGTTGGGGAAATACGTAACAGATCAACTTCAACATAAAAAAAACCCGTTGTCTAATGTATATCGAAAAATTACGTCAGTATTAGATGGATGTCTTAATGTCAGCTAAAATGTATTTTTTTAAATGTGGATAGCAAGAAAAAATTTCGCTCCTAGTAGTTAAACATTCATTCGAAGTCCTGAAGTACTTCAAAAGGTGTGAAGAGAGGGTGATTTGGTTGGTATTTCTAGCATGTTGAACGAACATATAAAGATGATGCATCAGTCTAAAATATAAAAATTTAAAGCAGAGATCTAGACGAAATACTACAAAGCAGTTGTAATGTACGACCGTGCGAACCAAAGAAGATGGCGACGAAGTGGAAGAGGCTCCTTTAAACGTGTCGCACGGTCGACACACAAAAACATATAATATGGACATATGAAGGCTCGCAATGTGAGATGCGAGCGAGTGCCAGTAAAGGAATGAGAGAGTGACAGACACAACCGTTAGATATATAAAGAGAGTAAGTTTATTAACATAGTGAACAGTGTGTCTGTGTGTGCGTGCATGCGGCAATATAAACAATACAATGTGTATGACGGACCGTCGTGTAAAGAATGTGTATACAACAATGTGTGTAAGTGAGAGAGAAATACAGAACATGGAATAAGAGTCTGTGAGAGACTATAAGCGTCGTAAACACAGAATTAGAAAAATACCAGTTCATAGAAGAGCTACACAAGTAGAATGTCTGTACAAGAAGTCGTGACCAAGGAGCAGAGCTGTGGTGACACATGTTGTGTGTGAAATTGAGCGTCGATGCTGCGACCGGTTACTTGGTACAGAAGATTCTCGCAGGTTGTTCGAGCTGTTAACTTCGCGGTGGAAACAATCCACTCAAACAGTGCCGAGATGAAACCGCTATCTTTTTAGAGTATGTTGCCATCTGCTATTTTCGCTTAGTTGAATGAAATGGGAACTAAGAGATTCTTTTCTTTTCAAAACAAAACTAAGATAGACGCGTGCTTAGTCAATGATTGAGGTTGACTCAGAAAGCTAGGAGTGCATTCTGCCATAACGTGTTACTATAAGGTAGTGAACCGTGTGCTCATAACTGTGTGAAATAAGTCTAAGATAAAGATGACACGTAAAACTTGTTGAGTGCTGAAGGAGAGAAAGTTCCAGAGTCGATGTGAGTTTTTTTTTTCGGAGGTTATCACTTTAACGTAAAGCCTGAATAAGAAAAACAAAATAAAGTTTGATTTGAAAATCAGCAAGTTCTTTTAATATTCAACGTTAAGAAGAGTACAAATCGAGTATAACAAGAATTTTCATTTCATAAAATGATGAATTGGTGAATTGTGTCTGTGAATAAATATTTCTAACAAATTGGTAAAGGCAGTTTTCAAACATTATTTAAGGTTGTTTGTTATAATGTACGTATAAATATATTAGTGTTCATTATATTACTTTAGAGAGAGAGAGAGACAGACAGACAGGAAGAAAGTGCGTGTGAGGGAATGAGTGAGTTTGTCATTGGCAAGGCTAAAGACAAGCTCTCAGCGTTTTCAATGTTGATGTAAATTGTAAATCATCATCTGCTGGAACAAACAAACGAATACAAATTGACAAACATGCAATTTTTGAAAAGGTAACGATGAAGCGCTTTTTCTACCAACGATTCTGTAATAACAATGTCCGTGGTGTAGAAAATGAAAATACTACAACCAAAGCTAGCCTGGCATATTATCTTCAAGAATTTCGACCAATCAAAACGTGTCCAAAACAGATAATAATTTGAGCCATGTTCTTTCTATAAAACAAGACAATTCTTGAATTCCATTTAGCAGCAAGGCAGTTACAGCATAGTTCCATGTCTTTCCCTCTCAATTTTTGAAAGTCAGACAAATCTGTGAAACCGGTTAAGTCTTTAAAAGTAAAAAAATCTAAACGAATCCCAGTGCATTTTCAACTTTATATACATATATATAT
>NC_069008.1:7487614-7488048 GCF_001194135.2 Octopus bimaculoides | reverse complement strand
ACACACACACACACACACACAAACACACACACACACACATACACACACACACACACAAATAAGACGATAATTTATTTTCGAACGGAGAGATGCCGTTAGAACAGCAGAAATATTGGGTAAATTACCCTTACAAAGCCGAAACAAATTTGTCAGCAAACAGCCATGGGACTCGTGATATGACTCATCTCATGATATGACTCATCTCATGATATGACTCCGGCCAAATGCTTTATCGTTAAGCTAAACTGCCCGCCGATAATCTACAGTTTAGCTTAATGGTAGAGTACTTGGCCAGAGTCATAGCAAGAGATGTGGATTAGAGTCCCATGGTTGCTTGTTGACAAGTTCCGGCAATTATAATAAACAAATGTTAGTTTGTTTATATTTATATACATACATACATACATAATACATACATATGTATATATATATAT
>NC_069008.1:7481099-7486249 GCF_001194135.2 Octopus bimaculoides | reverse complement strand
ATATATATATATATATATATAAATATATACACACTCATACATACTTACGTATATGACATCTGTACAGAACGTGATTGGTTAATTGTGTCTCAAGCGAATGAATATGGCCATGGAATCAGCTTCTGCATGTCCTGTAACAAAAGCAACAACAATAACATAAACAACAACTACCTTCTACTCCTACCGCTACTCCATTAACAAAAATAACAACGAAGGATTCCACATGTGGTAGGTAAATCTCCTAGAAATATAAGCCAAACCACCCTAAGATTCCATCCTGCTGTCGTAAATGTTCAGTCTTGAGAAGAGCTTCTGTTTGCTGATAAATTCTAATAACGTCGAAACATGACAATTATTAGACCTCATTTGCTGTTACCCCGTTTTGCAAACACAAATTACATTTTCTCCTAAGCGTGAAAATTAATTTTCTGTGAAATTAATTCATAATTTCTTGAAATGAACTATTTTTCATTAAATATTCTCTAATAAATGCCGCTAGGTGTTTGTTTTGTTTCTTCAATAAGGAAACGAATTTTTTAAAATTGTCATTCAGCACGTGAGCGAATTGAAGCAAATAGTCAAAACTAATTAATTTTATGACTTAGTCAAAACGATATAGTGTCCATGGCCTTTTCCAGGCCTCCAGAGCTGGTGTGAGGGATGGAAGGCGGTATACTAAAACCGGACCAAATGCCTGTAACAGCGTCAACCCCACTAAGATGTTTGAACAGCCTTTGATAATAGGTCTGTCTAGGGTTAATCTAGGAATTTAAAAAAATGCAAGACTAGTACCTTCTAATACTGAACAATAACTACCAAAATTTGATAATAATAATAATAATAATAATAATTATAATTATAATAGTTGTTGTGATTTTGATTGTCTCGATTTGCTGTTTATACCTGCAGTGCGACTGCGCGGGGTTCTGTTTGCGGCACGATGTGTTCAGTGTTGGATTTAGTTAGTCGAGAATGTAGCAACTCGCTGCATAAAAATGTTATTGCGTTGAAGTTCGGTTTTGCTTACAAATTAGCAATCTTTTTTTGTATTGTAAGATTGCTGTATTTTTAGTCGATTAAAACCTTTAAAACTTTGATATTCGAGTTTGGGTTTATAATAATTTAATCAACTGAATGTAGCTAGAGAGAGAGAGAGAGAGAGAATGGACAGCAAATTTATGAAACCAAATTTGCTCACTGCTGATCCAAGTTCGAGTCAAGCTTCAAAAGAATGGAATTATTGGTTCAGAACTTTAAAAAAATTTTAAGAATCATTTCCTGCTGAACCGCTTATCACGGATGAAAGCAAGCTTAGGTGTTTGATAGCGCACATAGATAAAAACGTTTACGAACTCATAAGTGAATGTGAGAATTACGCAGAAGCAATTCAAACTCTGGAGAGACTATACGTGAAAGCCTTGAACATTATTTTTGCGAGACACCTTTTAATGACATGCAAACAAGAACCAGGTCAATCAGTTGACGACTATTTACAGAAATTGAAACGACTAGCTAAAGATTGCGGGTACAGAACAGTGGACGCTGAGACTCACAAAAATGAAGCTGATCGTGACATATTTATCTCAGGATTAACGTCAGCTTCAACTCGCCTTAGACTTTTAGTAAATATTTAAGATGCGGCGATAACTTTAGAAGCGATATTTAACCAAGCCTGTATGCTGGAAGCTGCTCAAAGGAATTCCGAAGTGCATAATAGCAGTCAGTCTGCTATAAACAGCCAGGGAAGCTGTTTGTCAACGTTTATTCCATGTGAAGAAGACAAAATCTCAATTCCTGACAGAAACACAGCTTGTGCAGTGACAAAAACGAACTCAAAAATCTTGCACCTTTTGCGGATCTAATGATTTTCATCCGAGGTTTAAGTGTCCTGCTAGGCGGAGCAAGTGTTACAAATGTGGATATTTTGGTCATTTTGCTAAAGAATGCCGGTCAAGTAACCGTAAAAATTTTGATAAGACATCAGCAGCTCTGATGATGGCAACTTCGCCGCGGCTTTATGTCAAGGTGGAGCTACTATTAAAGTTAATTATACAATAACATTCGATGGTGTGAAAGCATTAGCTTTGATACCGGCTCTACTATGAATAATATTAGCAAAGACTTTGCAAAGAAAAACAAATTGGTGGTGAAGTCTGAGAGGAATGAAATTAACATGGCTGTCAATGGAAATCGTTCCCATAGCAACGGTTATTGTATGAGTTCAATTGAACTTCAATAGAAGAATTTACGAGCAAGTAAAGCTGGTGGTACTTGATAATTTGTTTGTAGATATAATTTTAGGACAAAATTTCTTAAATCTGCATCAACATGTACAAAATTACCTTTGACGGCGATAAGTCCCCGTTACATTTGGGAGCTCTAAAGTGCATTAAAAGTGATATTACACCGAGATCGTTTGAAAATTTAAACTCTGACTGTAAACCCGTAGTTACGAAATCGAGAAGACAGTCCGCCAATAATGAAAAATTAATTGCTGATTCTATAAGCCGAGATCTGGCAGAAGGGGTAATTGAACCCAGTGTTTCTCTCTGGCGAGCCCAGGTATTGGTAATATCAGGAGAAAATCATCGCTAGAGACTGTGTATTGATTATAGTGAGACTATAAATAAGTTTACGCAATTATCCACTGTCAAATATGCATGACATGGTCATAAAAATAGCTCAATTTAATTATTTTAGCACACTGGATCTCAAAAGTGCATATCATCAAGTTGAGATTCCAGTTGAAGATCGACCTTACACGGCTTTCGAAGCGCAGGGAAAATTATATCAAAGCAAACGTATTGTTTACGGACTTACAAATGCAGTACCCTGTTTCCAGAGAGTGATCAATCATATAATCGAAAGCCATAATTGTAGAGCTACTTTTGCATATATCGACAACATAACTGTGTGTGGTAAATCGAAGGAAGGACATGATCGAAATTTAAAACATTTTCTTCAAGTTGCTTAGGACTGTAATTTAACTTTTAATGATACCAAATGCATTTACAGCACAACACTGATTCGATTGCTTGGCTATGAAATTCAAAATGGTAACTTGAAACCTGACCCTGACCGGGTAAAACCCTTACTAGAACTACCTATTCCTAGTACCCACAAAGCATTGAGTCGAATTGTTGGTCTATTTGCGTATTATTCTAAATGGATTCCAAATTTCTCTGACAAGATAAAACCGTTGGTTGATAGTAAATATTTTCCTTTGAGTGAACTAGCCTTGTCAAGTTTAAAAACTTTACGAGATGATTTAGCAAACGCTACCTTAAAAGTGATTGATGAAAGCCTTCCATTCTCAATAGAAACAGACGCATCGGAAGTAGCTATATCTGGCATTTTTACACCAAAACGGAAAGCCCGTTTCATTTTTTTCAAGAACCCTCAACCCAAATGAGTGTCGTTATTCTTGTATTGAAAAAGAGGCGACAGCGATTGTGGAATCTGTGAGAAAATGGTCTCATTTTCTTCTTGGACGTAACTTCACACTAATAACTGATCAAAACAGTGTGGCTTTTATATTTAATTGTCAAATGCGCAGTAAACCTAAAAACGAAAAGATAATGCGTTGGCGAATCGAATTAGCCCAGTATAAATTTGATATCATTTACCGCCAAGGCAAGTTTAATGTTGCATCTGATGCTTTATCGCGTACTTATTGCGCAGCTACGACTGATAATGAACTGTATCGTATTCATGCAGCGTTGTGTCATACTGGGATTCATTATATTAAAGTTAAACATTTACCTTACTCTGTAGATGATGTAAAGCGTATAAGTAACAATTGTGTAATATGTTGTGAGGTGAAGCCTCGCTTTACTAAAACCTCTGTTTTGTCAGTAATTAAATCTACCCAAGCTTTTGAAAGATTGAGTGTTGATTTTAAAGGACCCCTACCTTCAGTGTCAAAGAACCATTATTTTTTAACTGTTGTGGATGAGTATTCACGTTTTTCGTTTATTTTTCCATGTACTGATACTAGTGCTCATTCCGTTATTAGCAATTTGAAGGTTTTGTTTAATCTTTTCGGATTTCCTGCTGTTATTTATAGTGATAATGCTAAATGTTTTGTATCCAAAGAACTTAAACAATTTCTGTATGATAAGAGTATAGCGATTACTCATTCTACTGCGTACAGACCTCGTAGAAATGCTCAATGTGAAAGGTGTGATGGAATAATATGGAATTCCATTTAAATTGGCCTTACGTTGCAGAAATTTACCAGTTTCTCAATGGGAAGTCGTGCTTCCAGAAGTTTTACATTCACAACCTTCATTATTATGCACGGCAACTAATAAGACCCCGCACGAGAGATCCTTTAAATTTCCCAGATGTTCTGTGTGGTGTTTCCGTTCCTATTTGGTTAATACAAGGACCTGACAAAGTGTTTGTTAAACGGCATGTACGCAATAAGTATGATCCGTTAGTAGATGAAGCCTAATTGGTACAAATTAACCCTAACCACGGGAGGGTACAGTACCCAGATGGACGTGAAAGTACTGTGTCCATCAGAGATTTAGCTCCTACTGGCAAAACGACTGAGGAGTATCAGTTAAGTAAGGATCAAACTAATGTTGCTGACACTGATCCTACTCAAGTGCATGAACACCATGGTGCTTTTTCAGATACCATGATCGATTCTGTCCCACCTACACCAGATCAAGAACCAACTTTGCACTGGCGTTCATCCAGAACAAAAAAAGTTCCTGACAGGTTAGATTTATGATTGATGATGTGTTACGCTTATCAAAAAAGCCTCATTATTACGCTGTTGTGATTGGCTCATGGTTATGTTTGTATTTTGTATTTTGTAGGTTAATTGTTCTTTTTCTTTAGGTGGGGGGGGGGATGTTGTGATTTTAGTTTTGATCACAGGATTTTGATTGTCTCGATTGCTGTTATATGCCTGCAGTGCGACTGCGCCGAGTTCTGTTCTGTTTGCGGCATGACGTGTTCAGTGTTGGTTTTAATTAGTCGAGAATGTAACAACTCGCTGCATAAAAATGTTGCGCTGAAGTTCGGTTTTGCTTACAATTTAGCAATCTTTGTTTGTATTGTAGATTGCTGTATTTTTAGCCGATTAAAACCTTTAAAACTTTGATATTCGAGTTTGGGTTTATAATAATAATAATAAT
>NC_069008.1:7479167-7480239 GCF_001194135.2 Octopus bimaculoides | reverse complement strand
AATAATAATAATAATAATAATAATAATAATAATAATAATAATAATAATAATAATAATAATAATAATAATAATAATAATAATAATAATAATAATAATGAACAATAATAATAATAATATCAATAGTACCAATAATTGTCGGAGCCCTGGAAACAGTGGGCAAAAATCTCGAGAAGTACGTGGAACAAATAGGCGCTGCAATACGGGTGGAGCACTTGCAGAAAACAGCACTGCTTGGAACCACTCGAATACTCCGGAAGGTGCTCGAAAAATAAGAGGTGTTACCTTAGTTCACTGGTAGTGAACAGCTGACACCGTAGTACATCTCCAGCGTTAGAAGCTGTGCAAAGGCAACAACAATAATAATAATGATAATAACAGTAGAACAAATTAAATGTTTGCAACTAGTTGTGGCTAATATGTTTATAATTATTCGAAACATAAAATTTATCTGAAATCGAACCAGGAACCTTTATGGCTAAGCTTAGTCACATCTTTATTGACATCTACATTGCATTTCGATCATACCGGTCTCTCATATTATCACGTGTTTATACTTGGATGTATGCATAGTACCACAATATATTAAAACTAGAAGCCTACCTTTCCAAGTCTTAGTTTAGTGAGTATTTTCAATATTTACATTTAAAATGTTTCCTTCGGATTGAAAAGCCGAGTGTAGGACAAAACTCCCCTAGGACAGAAGCCCCATAGTTAAAGTGTGAAAGTACACAAAAGCCCCAGAATTATATTTTTCGATTATTTTTCGGTTTTTTTTCACCTTTTACTTGTTTCAGTCATTAGACCGAGGCCATGCTGGGGCACCGCCTTGAAGAATTTTTAGTTGAACGCTTCGACCCCAGAATTTTTTTCCTTTATACTTGTTGCAGTTTTTAGACTGCGGCCATGCTGGAGCACCACCTTGAAGAGGTTTTAATCAAACGTATCGACGCTAGAATTTTAAAAATTTTTTACTGGTTACAGTTATTAGACTGCGGCCATGTTGGGGCACCACCTTGAAGAATTTTTAGTCGAATGTAACGACCCTGGAATTTTTTTAATGATTTTCAACCAG
>NC_069008.1:7477102-7478842 GCF_001194135.2 Octopus bimaculoides | reverse complement strand
GTTACTAAAAAATCAGAAAAGTCTTTTGTTTTCTTCTTTCAGCACTTACAGATTAATGAGAATACGTTGACCTTTTGAACTTTCTCCGGCCGTTGAAGCTCCAGCCATTCGAACGTACTTCTTATCGTTTTTATATTTCTACACATTTCTTGAAGTAAATGCTTTCCTTTTTGTTAGAATTCAGACAATATGTACATTGAGTAGTAAAGAGTCTTGTGTTCTGTTATTCTATTATTGATGTTAAGGTTGATTTATTTTCATTTTCAAAATTAAAAAATAATTCTAAAAACGAGGAAAATAATTGAAACACATGGAACATACCATTGTGAGGAACATAAATGTTTTGACACCGTTTTTCGACCGAATATACTTTGTTTACTTAAAAATTGGAATTTTGGAAGATAATTGTTTTTTACAACTGCGATTTCCGTTTTTGTTTAAGTGAAATTATTTTTTTTTTAAATGTAAGATATGGTTGTTATTTCTAGCATGTGGAGAGACCTTCTAGGCTTAACTTCATGCACTGGTTGAAAATCATCTAAAAAAAATTCCTCAAAGTGGTGCCCCAGCATGGTCGCAGTCTAATAACTGCAACAAGTAAAAATAAAAACGAAAATGAATTATATCACAGAAATGGTTTTGATAAAGCTTTAAAAACCTCTGGGTTCCATACAACCATCTAAAAATTCTTCAAGGTGGTGTCCCAGCATGGCCGGCCACAGTCTAATAACCGCAACAAGTAAAAAAAAATCCTGGGGTCGATACATTCAACTAAAAATTCTAAAAACGGAAAAGTAACAGGAAAATATAGTTATGGAGCTTTTATCCGGAAAAACCCAACTATCGTCGGGTTTCATAAAACTAGATGTGAACATGGTATTGGGTTGAACCTAAATTAAGAAATATTAGCTCTAAACTACGGCTAATAAAGTTATTAGTCACTAGGCCAATGTAATACGATAGATTATGAATATTCCTATTTCATTAAAGGCAACCAAAATGAGTGAATTTCAACTTTTACAAATTTTGATACAAACATGGTGGATGGTAATATTTGCGGTTCTCTCTTCGATCTCAGTGCTGGGATCTCACCGTTGGTCAAGTCTCTTCGACAGTTGCCTTAGGTTGACTCAAGACTTACAACTGAGGAGACTGAAACTGCGCAGAAGTGTTTTAGCTGTATTGAACCTGATTATGAAAATGGCAGACAGACCGAATCGATATTTTGTTTTAACTTCACCACCTAGGTAAATTCTGTGAACATATATTTGTCGTAAACCTTATCACCAACATACCCGATAAACATATATTTATAAGCTATTTCTTACTACAGTAACTCATGAACCGTGGTTTCTTACTGTCCCCCCACTGCCGACAGATGTATCCCAGTCGATACCTGTATCGTGTAGATTCAACGCATTCACATGCGTAGAATAGAGTGTAAACAAGAGTGTCTGGTAGACAAGAGGCTTGGTGTGGACACTCAGCTGAATCTTTCGTAAACTCTTTTTACAACTGGCATATTAAAAGCAATTCAGGCCTGTGTGAAGCTACTCATCTAAAATGCAATTGTTGGAAATGCCTACTTATCTCCACTTCAGGACGTTCCTGTTGTACGGAGAACACGGCTATACAGATTGCCATTGAGTTTTCTGAGCACATAACCACAAATCCCTCACAATAATAAACTTACATGCACGCACGCACGCACGCACACACACACACACACACACACACACA
>NC_069008.1:7474804-7475851 GCF_001194135.2 Octopus bimaculoides | reverse complement strand
CTTCGACAAGAATGGGATAGAGGAAGAGCTAGCAGACTACCTGCCAACTATAAAATTTATTTCTCGGGGGACCAAATATGCAACGGTATGGTTGCTGTTTGGTACACCCGAGGAAGCTGGCAAATTTGCTAGTATGCCCCTTGAGGGGCAAGAAATTTTGTTCCTCCCCACTTATTGTGGGAGGAGGGTGATAAGAGCCTGGGTGTGTGGGCTACCTCCGGGCACAGAAGCGGGATGGATCGGTGATACATCTATGACCTTGAACTCTGCTGTGCATGCGCACTAAGGTTTAACGTTCTAGCTCACTTCCACTGTTTACAGCACTACTTGTAACGTGTGATCCTCGCATTGACCACGACAGAGAAAGTTGTCAGTGGCATATGCAAAGTTGCAGAAAGTGTATGGAAAGGAGTGTATTATCCACACACAAGTGTACGAGTGGTTCAGTTGTTTCCAAGATGGTTGAAAAAAGTCAATATTGACGAATGTTTTGGGAGACCCGCAACCAGCAGAACTGAGAAAAACATCACAGATGTGCATGCAGCTGTAAGAAGAAATCGTCGAATCACCATCCATGAGTTATCAGAAAATGTGCCGATTAGTTACGGTTCACTTCAATCCATTATCACTGAAGATTTGGCCAGGGTCAAAATACATGTCTCTTGACATGTTCAACAAACCGTGATGCCTAAACCAAACACCAATCAACTTAAGTAATTTAGTAATGTCACACACTGATTGGTCAGAATACAGTTTGTAAAAATTACCATTCTGGAGCCAATACAAATGCATTTTAGACACACATTTTAACCATCTCGCCACAGTTGTAAATTGTAGAACATAACTGTCACCATTAATACATGAACCTGAAGATTGCATAGTTTAATGCATGAAAGTACTAGTTCAACCAGAATGGACATTTGGTATTCTATCATTTCATTATATAATATCAAGACTGTAAATAAAACCTGAAAATCAAAGTTGGAATGTCTTTGAGTAATATATTCTTCTATACACAATCATATACACCCGTGTATATATGTATAT
>NC_069008.1:7472399-7474696 GCF_001194135.2 Octopus bimaculoides | reverse complement strand
TCCATACATATATGTATATGCCTACATCTATATGTATACATACATGCATATATGGGTACAGGACATCACAAAAAACGTTAAACACAATGAGAAACGAAAAACGAAAACAGAAAACGAACTTATTTCGAACAACGAAAAAAAACAAAAACAAACAGAGAAATGAGACATGCAACATAAAGAATATTTCCCTTCTTCAGTTGTCCCTGTTCCATCTACTCCGCGTTTGGAAGGCAAGGACAATACGCGACTTCGTTGGAACAGTCCTTCCCGCAAGCAAATTAAATAAAATTTGGAATTTTCTACGGAGGGTGAAAGTGTAAACAAGAACAGGACAGTGAGAACAAGACAGTAAAAACTAGACAGAACGGTGAAAACAAACGGTAAGGGCTGTTAGGCCAGCTGCTGAATATTTATGTCTACAAAAAATAATGACACCCGATATGTATGTATGTATGTATGCATACATATCGGATGTTATTATTTTTTGTAGACATAAATATTTAGCAACTTTTAATTTTTTTCCCCAAAATAATTAGTTTATATGATTTTAACCTATTTACTCTTTGTGCATTTAGATTCATCTTAAAACACTATTACATATAACTTCATAATCTATTTAAACATGTAAATTTAGCTCTTATTATATCATCCGCCTGAATACAGCGTTAGAATTTTTAAAATCCTTTAATTTCTCATGTTGCTTAAAACTTTAAGCTTTAGAAAACCCTTTTAAAAATCTTTTCAGATTAATTCTGATGAGAGACATGTAGATGATTGTTATGGCTGGAATTAACTCGCTCAAACCAACCTATATTTTCTCGAAACGGCCGTCAGACTTTATACCAGCTGAAGATTCTTCTTAAAATCGTTTTATACCAGCATTCTCATCTTTTGGGATTCACCATGTGCATATTTTAATATCCTTATTGATTTTAATACGGACATACAACCTCGCAAGTACATTCATAGATTTATGTATTTTTATATTGTATCATGTATATATGAGTGCACCTATGTATGCTGTAAAGTATTCCGATGCTTTGAAATATATTGAGTGAATATGAAGACAGACCTTTGAAATTTGTCCCCTCTTTCTTGGCTTTATATATATATATATATATATATATATATATATATATATATATATATGGAAAGGAAGAAAATGGAGGAAAATGAATATATGAAGAATTTACTTGTATGATATAAAGATGTTGATTTTTTTTTTTATATAATAACAATACAGATAAATCATATGTTGTACAGCTCTAAAAGAAATGGCAGAGGCGAAAAACCTACATATATGTTTCGATTCACACCCCCAAGTGATATGTAATTCTAAGCATTTGATCATATGCTAAGAATTGGTATAACTTTCAACTATCTGGGGAAGAATCTCGTCAGGGTTTTAAAAGCTTATAGAACAAAGGTTAACATATTTCTTGAAAGGATGCATACAAAAAAGAGTTTTATGTATTCATCCTTGAGTGTGGATATATATGCAAAAAAATTAATCTGGGATTATTTGAGAAACAAAAAGTGATAATAACGACATACCTATCTCCAGTAACTGAAAAATATGAAGGTTTGACCGCAGTCAGATCATTCCATGGGGAACTTTTCAAATTTTCGTGTGAGAACCAGTTTGTAATAGTTGAATTTCGTCCATCAAACACCACAGTGACTACAACAGTTTTGTTCTTGTATAGTACCAGTTTCACCTGATAAAACGACAAAGTATAGATAAAGTGTATTTGTACGAGTGTGGGGATGGGTGATATGTATTTAGCAAGTGTAAGATTGGGGGAATCGAGAGCTCCCTTATACAGTCGCAATTTTCGCTGGGCTGGCCATGCTGTCAGAATGAGTGACGAAAGAATCCCCAAAGTCCTCATGCACAGCCAGCTTGAGAGTGAGCACAAGAATGTTGGACGACCATAGCTCAGATATAAGGACAGGCTGAAGAGTAACCTCTCAGTAGTCAGTATAGCGCACAAGACTTTTGAGTAAACAGCCTTGGAGCGAATAAAATGGGGATTGTTGTGTCAAAATGGTATAAGAAACTTTGTTGCAACCAGCATTAACAGGCTTAGAAGTGCAAGGCAAAGGGGGAAAAGCGGCTGCAAATATATTGGTTGAACCGGCCCGTAATCCTTATACTTGCAGCATCTGTAAGCTCTTTTGCAAATTGTTGGCGGGACTCAAATGTCACATTCAACATAAGCATTGTGACAGACAAAGAAAGTATGGGTTGTCAGATCCTCATACGTTGAAACCGACGAGAGAGTCCATCGCATATA
>NC_069008.1:7469379-7472288 GCF_001194135.2 Octopus bimaculoides | reverse complement strand
ATATATATATATATATATATATAAACAATATCAAACACGCGTACACAAAGTATGTGTTTTGCCAGTTCGTGGGCAGGCTCCGATTATAGGAGTAAGAGAATATATTCTCATGAATTCGCCTGGTATTAAAAAATCTGGAAGTCATAGACAAGCGAGATAACTCTCATCAGGTCTCGTTACATGAGCGATAGATATTAATGTTTTTCATCATTTTTGTGACTTATCACTACTGCGTACCCAAAACGACAGCTAAATGGCTGTCTATATGCAAAATGGTGTAAGAACCACCTGCTGGTATGTTCCAACGTTTCATACCATGGAAAATAATTCAAAATATGAATGAAAAGCAGCCCAAGGGATATAAACAATATCAAACACATATACACAACTGGCAAAGCACATAGCTTGTGTATATGTGTTCGATGTTTATATTCCTCGAGCTACTTCTCATTCATATTTGAACATTTTTCCATGGTTTGAAACGCTGGGAAATATCAATGATTCTCTGGTGTTGTTCATTTAATCAAGTGACTCATCCCCTAGAAAACTTCCAGACTTCTGTCTGTGATAGAAATTAGTATTACAATTATCATATAAAGCGTATGTATGTGCAAGAATGTATGTGCATTAGTGTATGTGTGTATAGGCTTGTGTGTGTATACATACATCATCAACTGGGAGATGGCTCCAGATGTCAAGAATGGGATGTCGGAAGAAGTTAGGACAAAAGGCACCGTTGCATTTATCCACGTTCCATGTTGAAGGGCTTCCTATATTGAGGAAAGAATTGTAGACTTTCGAACCAGCTCCCATTGATATGCTATAGACCTTAACCCATTCACTATCTGTAATAATAATCATGATGATAATATTAACAACAACAATAATAATGATTTCAAATTTTGGCACAAGGTCAGTAATATCCGAGGAGGGCGTAAGTCGATTACATCGACCCCAGCACTCAACTGGTTTTTAATTTATCGATCCTGAAATGTGAAAGGCAAAGTCGACCTCGGCGGAATTTGAATTCAGAACGTGAAGACGGACGGTTATGCCAGCTCACCGCCTTTACAACAACAATAACAGCAGCAGCAGCAGCAACAACAACAACAACAATAATAATATCCAACAGAAGAACACAACCTGCACTGCACAAACAATTTACAACACAAATACTAATACAACAGAAGACTCAAAACAAACCCCATAACAAAACATACTGATGCAATACAATATTTCCCAAACGAAAACAAAAGTACTACACACACCTCACCAACACGAAAGTGCAGCAAGGTATGTACTAGAAACTTGAAACTACCAGGTGTCGAATAATAAGTGGTGATGACGATGGTAACGAACATTACCTTACCTCAGTTTATGAGACAAGTTTGCCCAGAAACTTGGTGGTAATAGCGAAAATGAGGCTGGACCTTTAAGGGAAGGCCTTTCGCTCGGCAGTGGCTCAGTCCAGATGCAGACTGACCGCAGCTGTTTTCCTAAAATAGCATCAGCAGATAATAGAGTAAAGAGGAAATGGACCAGCGAAGAAAACAGGATAGTGATGAAGTACTACTTAGAAAGTGAATCTAAAAGAAGGGGTTATAGAAAATGGATGTTAACACTTTGGGTAGAGAAGGGTATGTTTAAAGTGACTGAGCAGAGATTAGTAGACTAAGCTAATGCTGTTAGAAGTGGATGACAGAATTGGAAGTGGAAGAGATCACAAGAGAATTGGGAAAGAAAGACCCAGCAGTAGAAAAGTTAAACAACAACATAAGAGATACAGTTCAAACCAAAGACAAAATGATAATAGCACTGCCAACAATGAAGGAACAATTGGCGCCAGCGATCTAAGTGAGGAAAATCAGAAGATTTTAGATGAGTCGCAGGAAGCAATGAGTAAAGAAGAAAGAAAAAGATTGTCAGCATTAAAAGGTATCAACAGAAGGAAGCTGCTAGATATGACTAGGAAAGTAGATTCTGATATCAGTGGGATAGAGACTAAAAATATAGGTGACTCTAACTTATTGATCTATTCAGGAGGGGTAGTATTTACTAGGAGATTAGATATTCCATAAGGAAAGATTAGAAAAGAGCAAATGTGGAAAAGGAGACTACAAAATAAAGTGAAGACTTTAAGACATGATCTGAGTAGAATAGAAGCCTGGAAACTGAACAAGTTAGGAAACACAAGATTGAAATCTCTGGATTTCCCCACCATATAGTTCGTGAATTTAGAGGGTTTAGATTTACGATATTATCCCTTTATTTCCCATCGTAGATAGGCAGATTTGCTATCTTACTATAATGGGCGTTATGTCCGCCTGTCTGTTATGGCCATCTCTTTGTCTGTTCCCTCTTTACGATATTTTTCGGGATTACGATAATAATAATAATAATAATAATAATAATAATAATAATAATAATAACAACAACAACAACAACAACAACAACAACAACAACAACAACAACAACAACAACAACAACAACAACAAAGGATCCTCCGGTATGAGAAACGCCAACGTTTCTTTAAACAAAACAAACAGTTCAAATCCAACCCCAAAAGACTGTGTAAAAATAAAATAGACATTACTGAAGCACCAGCAGCAGAAGAACTGGAAGAATTCTGGAAACAAATATGGTCGGTGAAGCAACAACCCCAAAAAAGGACCATTAAGACAACGAACTTAGCACCTGAGCAACTCTGGACCCCTATAACAACTGAAGAGGTCACCCAGACAGTGCAAAGACTAAGCAACTGGAAGGCACCTGGACACGACAAGATCCCCAATTTCTGGTTAAAACACCTGCCAGGAATGCATAAAAAGCTGGCAGAAAGCTTTAACAACATACTAGCAGAGGCAGAGACAATGCCTGAATGGCTCACGAAAGGGAAAACCATCTTAATC
>NC_069008.1:7464272-7465343 GCF_001194135.2 Octopus bimaculoides | reverse complement strand
CATAACAAGCGCAGAAATCTCAGCTCTTCATGGATTGATTATAAAAAAGCCTTTGACAGCATACCACATTCGTGGATTCTGAAATCGCTGGACATTTTCAAAATTTCTCCTGTGATTTCAGATTTTTTAAAGTATAATGTCACTATGGAACACGAAGCTCCAATTATATCATTCTAATGGAGTATTGCGCTCAGACAATATTAGCATAAACTGTGGCATTTTCCAAGGTGACTCGCTTTCACCACTAATTTTCTACATAGCACTAATACCACTCTCAAGTGAACTGAATAGAACAGGGTATGGCTATAAAATTGACAACAGGAAAATAAGCCATCTATTTTATATGGATGATTTAAAACTATATGGCAAAGATGATGAAGAACTTCAAGGACTACTACATACTTGTTCAGGGACCTTTTAAACGGGATGGGCTACTCAACTTGAAGAAAACTCAAACTGGGGCCCCGCCTACAAGATCATGTACTGTTTATTTTGATATGAGATCACCATGTCGCGCACATATGGTTGTGATGCATGTGCCTGGTGTACCCTTATCAGACGGGTGGTCATGATGGGTATAATGTGCTTTGTATAGTTTACCTCAGTGTCATTTTGATAGCATGCGCTGCTTTTTCATTCAATAATAGTAATAATAATGTTGATGATGATGATGATAATGATGATGATGATGATGATGACGATGATGATGATGATAATGATAATAATTCACATACTTTTATTATAGTAGGACCTCTCGTTGCTGTTTTGCACGAAGTTAAGTGACAGGATATTATTTGGAGAATATACCGTACACAATTTGCTAACTTTGTTGTAACTGAAGAATGGTGAATCACTGTTTAAACCGATCGCAGCACATCCCAGAACACTTGTGGTGGACGCAGTTTTGCCATTTGATGACGATTGTAGGTGAACATAAGAATAACCAGGACCCAAATATTCGTAGAAGGCATCCTTATAATGCTGGTTCGAGTTGACGTTGGAAATTGGTGCCAGGGTTAATAACAGCACTGTGGTCAGAATTGGTCTGGTAGGAGCAAACTGGTATATTCT
>NC_069008.1:7463405-7464262 GCF_001194135.2 Octopus bimaculoides | reverse complement strand
AGAGAGAGAGAGAGAGAGAGAGAGAAATAAAGACAGGGAGGGAATGTGTAGAAAGGTATGTGAAAGACAGGAAAGAAGAAGAGAGAAATATATTTATAGTGGCTCAGAATCGTGTACATATATTTCTTCATACTTCATACTTGTAGTAAATTCATTGAACCCACGCACATTCACCCAGATATACCCATGCACTTTTATTTCCACATATATCAACGTATATCAACGATAAACTCTCTTACGGCACATACACGATTATACATTAAATTTTTACATCATAATCATAATCATCATCATCATCATCATTAAGGTGGCGAGCTGGCAGAATCGTTAGCACATTAGGCAAAATGCTTTGCCGCATTTCGTCCGTCTTAACGTTATGAGTTCAAATTCCGCCGATTTCGACTGTGACTTCCACCCTTTCGGGGCTGATAAAATAAGTACCAGTTGAGTACTAGGGTCGATGTAATCGACTAGCCCCTCCCCCAAATTTCAAGTCTTGTATCTATAGTAGAAAGGATTATTATTATTATTCAGTAGTTTTATTTTTATAGCGTGCTTTCACTTCACTACCGAGCGCAGCTCTGTGTGCCTTGGGTATGTGCTGTGGTTTGCTGTGGTGCTCTTATGGTTACTGTATTGAAAGTGTTTTGCGTAGGATGTGTGCATGCCCAGTAGTGCAATTTTCTGTATGTTATATATATTTGTAAATCCTGGTGTTTTTGTTATGTATTTGTCTGAATATTTTTTTTTATCATACCTAATGCGCCTACTATGATAGGAATTGTTTCTGTTTTTAGATTCCACATTCGAGTTACCTCTATTTCCAGGTCTTTGTATTTTGAAAGTTTTTCCATTTC
>NC_069008.1:7461764-7462664 GCF_001194135.2 Octopus bimaculoides | reverse complement strand
GCGTTGCATTTCGTCTTTTGTATTTTTGCAGTCCTATGGTGTTTATTTTATAATAGTTCTTCTTCTTCTTCTTCTTCTTCTTCTTCTTCTTCTTCTTATTATTATTATTATTATTATTATTATTATTATTATTATTATTATTATTATTATTATTATTATTATTATTATAACTCACAGCTCATTTTCTGGTTATGATGAAAAGTGTCAGCTGTCCATAACCAGCAGACTAAGGTGATCCTTGTTAACTGGTCATGCTTCAAGAACTCTACGAAGAATTCTCGCATTTCCAAGCAATGCTGATTTTTGTAGGTGTTCTACCTTCACACATGCACCAATCTTTTTCAGCCATGTAGGTAGTGCGCTAATTACTACTGGCATCACGTCCACTCTCTTCATTGACCACAACCTTCGCATTTTCCACTTCAAATCATTATAGTTGTTTATTTTTTCTAGTTTCTCATTTACCCTGTTGTCACCAGGGATTGCTATGTCGATTTTCATGCAGTATTATTATTATTATTGTTCAGTAGTTTTATTTTTATAACGTGCTTTTACTTCACTACCGAGCACAGCTCTGTGCGCCTTCGGTATGTGCTGTGGTTTGCTGTGGTGCTCTTATGTTTACTGTATTGAAAGTGTTTTGCGTAGGATGTGTGCAGTACCCAGTAGTGCAATTTTCTGTATGTTATATATATTTGTAAATCCTGGTGTTTTTGTTATGTATTTGTCTGAATATTTTTTTTTCTCATACCTAATGCGCCTACTATGATAGGAATTGTTTCTGTTTAGATTCCACATTCGAGTTATCTCTATTTCCAGGTCTTTGTATTTTGAAAGTTTTTATTATTATTATTATTATTATTATTATTATTATTATTATTATTATTATTATTATTATTA
>NC_069008.1:7458898-7461161 GCF_001194135.2 Octopus bimaculoides | reverse complement strand
TGTCAGTTGTAAACTTGAAATTTGAAAACTGATGATGTCATTCTATTAACGTGGGTTGCCTCGTTTAAATTTTGGATTTGATTTTCTATGTATCACTTTTCATTTTGAACTCCACAAAGACAGGATAGCTGTCGAAATATCGTTCAACCAATAAAACAGCTATTGCAATCGCATCGCGCTCTTCGTATTTTCTATTTACCTTTGTGAGGAGTTACGCCATTCCTTTTAAATTATTATTAATATTATTATTATTATTATTATTATTATTATTATTATTATTATTATTATTATGATAACTTAGGGCGCCCAATCATATATTCAAGGCCAAAACATATCAACTGGCTTCTTGCTTTCTTCCCCTCGGAAGTGTAGGTTGTGTATAGGGGAATCTCTTGCCATCCTTAGGTCCTTTCGGCCTAAAACATTAAATAAATTTGCAGAGGTGATCATTTTCTAAAACCATGTCTTCTATTTTTCTTAAAATATATAGAAGTAAAGCTAGATGTGGCAGATAATATTTAGTTTCCTTACTGGGTTTCAAAACTAGATACAAAAATTCCTATGATTAGTAGCCACCTACATTTCTAGCCATAAAATAAAATATAATAATTTTTTTGTTAGAATTTTTTTTTTGTTAAAAATTTTGGACTGGTCCTGCTGTAGGTTATATCTTATGAATAAGTTTTTGCACCCGTTTTGTAACTCTTGCGAACAACTTGAGTGTTATGGAATCTGTGTTATTTTCTGCGTTGGAGTTGTAAAATTTTTCTGCGATTTGTTACAGCTGTCAATGTATTGTTGCGTTGAATTGTTATCGTTTAAAATTTTACCTACTTGTGGGCGTTGTTGAAAATTGCGTGTTCTCCCTGGTGGGTGGGAATTGAACTCTGTACTGTTTTTTTCTGTTGTGGAATTGTTTTTCTTTTACTTTCTTTTTGAGAGAAAAATAATATTCACGTAGAGATTTTTTGTGTTTTTCAAAAATGGAAAATGATAAAAATATGGAAGTGGAGCAAATGGCTCCAAAAGAAAATATGATTACGGTAGATTATGCTGCGGTCACGAACGTGTCGCATAAAGAATAGAGTACCAGGCTTGTTATGGCATGCTAACGATAGATGGGGGAGATATTCGCATCTCCCCACCAAGTGAAATAACTACACAAACTCGTAGTAAAACCATAATATATAAAAATTCCAACGTGGAAGAAAAAAGATTGTCGCCAAGGACAAGATAAAGAAATGCCTCAGGCCCATATGGAACGACATAACAAATGTGGCCCGGGGCAAGAAATTTGCTTCTATCGAAGTAAGATTCAATGACAATGAGAAGGCCAAAGAGCACTCGATACGAACGCTCAAAACGAAGGAGGTAGTATTACTACCAACGTATCTGGGACGTATCTGGCGGGGTAAGTTGATGCCGCCCAATAACGTCGTGGGACGTTCGACGGAAGGTCCTGTCAAGATGCTAGGGGTCTGGTTTGGTCCAGACCTCCAGATAGAGAAGACTTGGAGCGAGGTTACAAGCAAGGTAACTGCTCTAATCTAGATTTGGTCTGGGAGGACGTTATCGCTGCTAGGAAGGCGGAGGTGACGCGGGTGTTTATTGCATCCGTGATTACCTACCGCCTGACTGTCATGCCTTACCCAGATTCGTGGATAAGCAAGCTGAAGCGACTCCTTTGTGGAAGTAATCGCCACTTGTAAGGCGCTCCATCAGCTGTCAAAAACCGGTAAAGGGTGGGCTAGGAATGCCGTGGCTGAAGATGCGGAAGTTTGCGCAGAGGCTTAGGCATCTCTGGCGTCACCTGCGGACTTCTATAGGGGGTTCGCAGAGCACATGTCAGACGATGTCCTGGGAGAGACCCTGGGCTTCGATGGAAATCAGTTGGTCAATCTGTTCGAGAGGACATTCAGGCCGAGGTATCTGGATAATTACCAGAAATCCCCGGCCTAGTTATGTTACCGATCAGCCTTACCTGTTTGGGAGAGGCTATCGAGCCACGGATGTGCCATCCCACTGACATGCCCGAGGTGCAGGCGGGACAGGGAGACTGTCCTGCACACCTTCATGCAGTGTACAGAAATTATGGGACTGATAGCCCATGTCGAACAGCTGTTGTCAATGGCAGGAAGAGTACAGCTATCGGCTGAATCGATTATCAAGATTGTTTCGCCCTCCCTCCTTAACAGGGAGAGGGAGGCTGGTTTTTTTCTACAGTTTCATTCTTAATGACCTGATATATATATATATATATATA
>NC_069008.1:7456480-7458139 GCF_001194135.2 Octopus bimaculoides | reverse complement strand
GTGTCGAACAGGGTCTCGATTTATATCAGGTTTTTTGTCGATCTGACAAAGGCCTTCGATACCGTTAATAGAAATGCACTGTGGAAAGTCCTCCAGAAACTTGGTTGTCCTGAAAAGTTCCTTGCTGTGGTTAGGTCTTTTCATGAAGACATGAAGGGTAGGGTTAATGTTAAAGGGAAAATGTCGGAGCCTATCTCAATACAAAATGGAGTGAAACAGGGGGATATTCTGGCACTGACCCTATTTGCCATATATTTTGCGATGGTTTTCTGTATCGCATTCAGAAATTGTAGATATGGTGTTTACATCCATTATCGAACCTCTGGCAGCATATTTAATATCAGACGCTTTGCTGCAAAAACAAAGGTATTTGCCTTTATCATAAGAGACCTTTTGTATGCAGATGATTGTGATCTAGTAGCGCACACAAAGATTGATATGCAACACATTTTGAATGCATTCTCTGATGCTTGCACTGCCTTAGGATTGACAGTCAATCTCAAGAAAACTGTTGCCATGTACCAACCTGCCCCTGGTAAGCAATATATTGAACCAAATATCTATGTTCATGGTAGAAGACTTGGTGTAGTCGATCAGTTTGTCTACCTGGGAAGCACTGTTAATAGATATGTCAATTTGGATAATGAAATTCCATACAGAATTAGGAAAGCAAGTGATGCTTTCGGAAGGCTAGAAAGGCGCCTCTGGAGTCGGCGAGACATACGCAGGAAGACAAAGATAAAGGTGTACAAGGCATGTGTGCTTTCTTCTCTTCTTTATGCCTGCGAGACGTGGATAACATATCGATACCACCTTAAACAACTGGAACGTTTCCATCAGATGTGTCTCGGACGGATCTATGGCATTAAGTGGGAGGACCGCATCAGGGATCTTGAGTTATTGGAAAGCTCTCGGTGTGAAAGTACAGAAGCTCTTGTGTTAAAGCAAAGGCTCAGATGAAGTGGTCATCTGGTCAAGATGAAAGATTCAAGGATGCCAAAACAACTCTATTATGGAGAATTAGCTAAAGGAGAACGACCTCCACATAAACCAAAAAAAGAGATATAAAGACTTGCTGAAGGCTTCCTTGAGCGAGGCTAGCATCTCTCCTGACACATGGGAGGGCATAGCTATTGACCGTAACAGGTGGAGAAGAATTGTGCACGAGGGGACAGCTACTTTTGAGAAATCTCGAGTTGCGCATGAGAAAGTAAGGAGGGATGTCAGGAAGGGCATCACTATTGCACTTCCAGACGGTAAAGGTCTTCCTATGATGCTGACATGCAGTGTATGTGCAAGACCCTCCCTCAGTAAAGCTGGACTCAAGAGTCATCTTCGTAGTCATAAAGCGAGACTGATGATTGACAACGAGGCTACTAGTGGTGGTGCTACACACCATACTAATCATATCTGTCAGGTATGTAGAAGGGGTTGTGATTCGGCGGGAGGACTTAAACGACATGCAAAGGTACATGAAGCCCAGTTACAACTACAGCCGGTAAAGGTTTTAGGTGCCAATTCTGTCCAAGACATTGTAGATCTTTAGCTGGGCTAAAAAGTCACATTCGATCGCAGCACCGATAACAGTTAAGCCTCGTGCAATGGCCATACTCGATAACGAGGGGGCTGCCATCATATATATATATATATATATATATA
>NC_069008.1:7452900-7456360 GCF_001194135.2 Octopus bimaculoides | reverse complement strand
TGCAGACATACATAACAAGAGAGAAGGTGAGTGAGTGAGTGAGTGAAGAATAAAGAAGATATTGAAAGAGTAAGATTGAAGGAAGTTTGAATGAAGGGAGAGGATGGAGACAGAGAAAGAAATTTGTGTAGGAGAGGGGGAGATAGAGAGGGAAAGAAAGAAAGAAGGAAGAAAGAAAGAAAGAAAGAAAGAAAGAAAGAAAGAACGAAATAAAGAAAGGAAGAAAGAAAGGAAGAAGGAAGGAAGAAAGGAAGAAGGAAAGCAGGGAAGAAGGAGAGGAAGAGCGCAATAATTGAAAAAAAGAAAACGGAAATGAAGAAACATTACAAAACTCTTAATATTAATTCCGTCAGTTTTCAAGAATTTATAATATCACACCATCAACTGTTTCTATTTCTTCCTCAAGTCTTTGCATTATTGTTTTGTGTGCGTGTGAGAGAGAGAGAGAGATAGATAGATAGAGAGAGAGAGATAGAGAGAGAGGAATTGTATTTCTGCACTACATTTGCTTTCAATAGTTGTTTGTTTGTTTTGCTGTTATTGGTGTTATTCTAATACTTTGTTTTGTACAATGTGTACAATGTGTGTTATTTTGTTGTGGTGACAGTGTAGAGTATGTGTTGTATGGGTTGTCATATGTTTTAGTGTCGGCTGTTGCGTAGAACATCTGCTATATGAGTCATGATATATTATTGGAAGGCATTTATGTAGAATATAAGGTTTGGGATTTGTTGGCGGTTTGCAAATGGCGGCGCGGGAACTGCAGAATACGATTTACTTAAGTACTCTTCAGCTGTACTACAATGTTTTGGCATATAATCATCAGTTAGAACAGTTCCTGGATAGTTATCATTGCGTATGGCACGGCCGTGTTTTACTATAATATACGGTCTGTATTATAATTATCATCTCCAACGTCCCGTGGACGGTCATTGATAAGAACTGTTCCAGTAGATCTTAAGATATGTTTTGCTTTCGGCCAGTAGAATACGGAAAACCCTAACAGAAATTTGAGCTATAAAATTTAAGGTAGTCTTTTACGGTAACATGTGTATCGCGTCAAATTGTGACTTTTCCGTATACTGTACATACTTATAAGCTCTGGAGTTTGAATTATTATTTTTCTGCCTCCTTTTAACCATTCCCGAGACATCTATTATAATAAGGATTATTGATTTTTCATTCAACTCATTCTGTTTATTAGTATTCCAGATCTCAAGGCGGCGAGCTGGCAGAAACGTTAGGGGGCCGGGCGAAATGCTTAGCGGTATTTCGTCTGTCGTTACGTTCTGAGTTCAAATTCCGCCGAGGTCGACTTTGCTTTCATCCTTTCGGGGGTCGATAAATTAAGTACCAGTTACGCACTGGGGTCGATATAATCGACTTAATCCCTTTGTCTGTCCTTGTTTGTACCCTCTGTGTTTAGCCCCTTGTGGGCAATAAAGAAATAAGAAAAGTTAGCACGTCGGGCAAACTGCTTAGCGGTATTTCGTCTGCATTTATTTTCTGAGTTCAAATTCCGCAGAGGCTGACTTTCGTCGAAATTCTTTCGGGGTTGATAAATTAAGTTCCAATTGCGTACTGGGGTCGATCTAATCAACTGGCCCTCTCCTCCAAAATTTCGGGCCTTGTGCTGAGAGTAGAAAAGAATATTTCCAGATCTTATGGCGGTGAGCTGGTAAAACCGTTAGCACGCCGGGCAAAATGCTTTGCAGCATTTCTTCAGTCTGATAAAATTGCTGGTATAAGACTGTTCCTAGATGCAATTATCATTGTTATTATTATTATTATTATTATTATTATTATTATTATTATTATTGCGTTGGAATGGTTGATTATGTGGGATATTTAAGTGAGTGCTGTGTAATGCTTAGATATATTTCTTTATGACTTCTAATTAAAGGTATAACTGCTAGTCACAAACTGTAGTTGAGTGACATGTATGCAACAAACTACATCCATAGGATTCATGCACAATACAAAATCCATTTGAACATGCAAGTGACGCAGTTGTCTTGGCAGCACGTTACAATTGTCTAAGTCCCTTAAACAATCACACACACACACACACACACACAACACTGCTACAACATTATTCATAAAACTCTGCCTTTCTCCTCCATATGCAATCACGTCCATTCACTCGGGCACCAATCTATAATGCTTATATTCATGCACCGGTTGTACATTATCCTTCCCACCAAGTTTACCCAAACATAAAATACACTTATACACAAAAGTATCATCAGTCAACTGATCCATCTGTGACGTACACCATCAGACTAAAGAGAAGACGAACAACAATAATCATATTCTAAGTCATGTTCACACAGAAAGTAAAAGATTACAAAACAAAACTTACCTTTTCATAATGAAGGCAATACCTATGTTTTAAGGGGTTAAATGAAGGATTGTTTTCGGGATTCTTCACTGCTTTCAATTCTACCAAAACTGCCTTCAGGACTACCATTAATGTCACTACTGACCCACGAATGCCAAGAGTGTGCACAGACACCAGGAATGTTCACTGATGTTTCAACTGTTCACAAAGAGCATAGACTGTGTACTTAAAAATCGGTATCATTCACTGTTATTACTAATCTCCATAGATATCACAAGTGCCTGCCAATGACAGTTCTGTCCACTGCAATCAATACCTTTTCCTCACATTAAGTCTAATGTCAGTATGACAAACATACGTCACTGATCACATCGGATAAATACCAATGCAATCCGTAGCACGATGGTTTGGTGGTGTTGGTCGTGATGATGATGATGTGGTAGCGGTGTTGCAGTGGCTGTGGTGTTGACGATGTTGGTTTTGTTGGTAATGTGGCTCTACTGGTGATGGTGTTTGTGGATGAGGTCGTAGTATCCTAATTGCAGAGAAGTTGTGTAGATGTTATGATTGGGGCACTAGTGTAGTGTTGTTTGCGTGATTACGGTAATGGTTACGGTAATAGTGTAGCCATCTATGACCGCATACATATTTATATGAGAGTTAGACAGTGGTCTGTTTCGATAATTTGAAATGTTGAGGTAGGCATTATATCTATGTTTTTTGGGGGTTTTTTTTTAATGAAGACATTTTAACGTCGCTGAGAAAAGTAATCACTGGATTATCTCTTCGTCGACAGAAACAAAAGTGATCAGGTGAACTTTCTAAATACATTTATGCTAATCAGCGATCATTTTATTGCATTCTAACTTTTGGCTGGCCCTTTGAGAAGCATTTGCTGGTGTTCATTTTCTAGATTTTTTTAGTACAATTGTCGATTAAATATGGATCGATTAATGCGCTGAAAAAAATGGATCATTGTATTAGCTTAACTGAAAGCAGACATGAACAAATTATTATTTTTGTTCCTATGTATGTGTGGTACATACATACAAACATACAAGCATGCATGCATACACACACACACACACACACACACACACACACACACACACACACACA
>NC_069008.1:7448709-7452376 GCF_001194135.2 Octopus bimaculoides | reverse complement strand
TATATATGTATGTATGTATATATATTATCTTTTCTAAATCTCTCAAAGAGCGACATTCAGTAACAGTTCATTAAAATAAAGGCTATTTGCCAACATAATGTGGCTGTCCTGGAAGGGACGATGTTACTGTTGCTTTAGTCCCAAGAAACATCGTTTCTAGCTGGCTATACGACACAGTATCTGTGTCCTTATATTTTCGAGCGGGGAGTTCAGCACTCCCACCTAGTGCAAAACAACATCTGTGGACTAGTTCCTGGGTTATTACTCTTTATCAACACAGAGTAGCTGCTTGGCCAGATGGTGTTGCTAAACTCACCGTTCGAATATATAGTTTTCAAAGTGAAACACAGTCACTGGTCTAAAAACAGAAATATTATTATTTCTAAATATCTCAAAGAGAGATATCTCATTACGTTACATGATATTACATTACGTTACATACAATTATTTATCGATTTATTGTATCTTAATTTTAATTTTATATATATACAAAAAACGACATGAAAAGTACCAATCCAGTATTTTCTCATCCATGGGTTTACGACAATTAGTCTGTTACGTGTTTGTGAGTGAGTAAGCAAGCGAGTGAATGCATCTGTGAATGAGTGAGTTTGTGAGGGAAAGAGGATTTTTTAATGTTTTTACATGCGTTTTTTTTTCTGTAGTCAGATAATTGTAATTGTTAGCTCTTATAACGGCTAGAGATTATAATGGAGGAGAAGAGATCAGTTACTCATGTTTACATAACCATGAAAAGACAATTAAAAAACAACTGTTCCTATCTCCTTCCGAATTTCAAAACAAATGGTAACGTCTCACTGTAGGTGTCGCTAGTTTCTTGCAAAAGGCTAATTGTTTGATTTTAAAGAATAACTTATTTTTAACTTTTCGAAGAAGGCTGGGATGTTTTCTAAAAAAAATTTTTGATTTATTATTTTCTTCCTTCCACGTCTGAACTCTCAAAATGACCCAACGCAAAACACAATTGGAATATAAGCCTGAGTTCTTGAAATATGGCTTCACTGAGATGAGGGAACGATCTGGAAACATCCTTCCTATTCCAGTGTGTTCCAGTGCCTGCAAGACCTCGCCAATGAATCTATGAAAGGAAATAAATTGAAGCGTCATCTGTAGTCAGTTCACCCAAAGTTTGTTGAAAAACCACTGAGTCACTAAAAGTACAAAGAAGAACAAACAGAACGAAGTCGGATTGATGCTCCCTCGAATTCACCTTTTTCTATGGAGAAAGCTTCTCTGGCGTCCTTTCAAGTGGCATAGATAATTGCAAGATGCATAAAAGCTTCATAACATTGGAGAGGAGCTGGTAAAGTCAGCAGCAATGGCAACGGTAAAGACTATTGGTGGAGCAGATATTGCCAAGAAGGTTGAATCGGTACCACTTTCTGACAATAGCATTAAACGTAGAATTGATTTCATTTCAGAAGATATTTTGGCTCAACTGATCGTGGCACTGAAAGTAAAGAAGGAAAAATTTCTTTGCAGACAGATGAGTCTGTGGATACTGCAGGTAACCCTCAACTGATGGTTTTTATAAGGTACAGGGAAGAATTTCTTTTCTGTAATGCCCTGTCAACTACCACCACTGGAGAAGATATCTTTAATATGATGAACAATTTTTTAAAGAAACATGATCTAGACTGGTTGAATTGTTTGACAGTGTGCACTGATGGAGTTCCATTAATGATGGGAAATCGTTTGGGTTTTGTTACTCACATTAGAGCAGGAAATCCTGATTCTATAATAATTCACTGTTTTTTGCATCAAGAAAAGCTTGTTTCTCATCGCTTGAAACCAGACCTCCATGCAATTCTAAATGATGCTATCCAAATTGTGAATTTTGTCGAGGCCAGGGCTTTAAACTCACGTATTTTCCATAAAATATGTGAAGAGATGGGATCATATCACCAAGACTCGCTGTTCCCCTCTGACGTCCGTTGGTTATCTCAAGAAAAAATTCTTGGAAGTGTTATTGAACTAAAAACTGAAATTGAAATCTTTCTCTATGAGAAAAAGTATGCACTTTCAGGTTGCTTTCAAGACGTTGCTTGGCTGATGAAGTTTTCTTATTTGGGTGACATCTTCATGCACCTGAGTGAACTGAATTCAGACATGGAGGGTCGAAATCATACCATGGTGGACATAGGGGAGAAAATTGTCTCATTCAAGAAAAAAATTGCTCTTTAGAGAGAAACGTTGACCAAAGGAAAACTGTCATCTTTCCAGAACTAAGTGATGTGATGGATGATTCATTAGAAATATCCCTTGCTGACATCAAAAGTATTCTCGAAGATCATCTGAAGAAGCTTCAAGAAGAAATGGACAGGTATTTTCCAGAAAATGTTGACATCAAGAAGTATAGCTGGATCAGGAATGTTTTCAGTGTGAACGTCAGTGAATTTGGTGAAGATATTCCAGGGTTTCAAGAAGAACTTAAAGACCTCCAGGAAAATCAAGTGCAGAAACAACACTTTGAAAACCTCTCGTATTCAAAATTTTCGACCTAACTCAAGGAGAAACCCATTCTGACTCGGGAGACTGAAAAAGTTCTTCTACCTTTTCCAACAATATATCTCTGTGAACAAGGGTTTTCAAGTTTTGTTACGATCAAGACTAAAGCAACGAACCGCTTCGATCCTCAGCATGACTTGCGTTGTGCTCTAACAATCAACATAAAACCCAACTTAAAGGATCTCACTCACAAAATGAAGCAGTTCTATGGTAGTCACTGAGAAAACAATTTTTGGTTTTGTGACTTGACTACCAAACATGTAATAAACTTAGTCTCATTTTCAAGAAAATTTGTTTTTTCAATTGCTCCCATTTAATGGTCATGGAAAATCATTGTGTGTTAGAAATATGAATTTACTCAATAAAACCATATGCAATTATAAATAAGTAGAACATATCAAAATTATTAGTGATTAGCACTGCATGTACATACACTCATTTAGGGTCGCCAGGCCAGGCCAAGATTGTATTTAGGGTCACGACCAAAAAGCTTGTGAACTACTGATCTAATATATAAAATTGCTTGTTTGTGTTTGTTACCAAAGCACACAAAACCAGTAAATCAATCATGTTCAAACTTGGCATGAAAGATCCTTTGACGTAGATATAGGTTGTCCTCAAATTTGGACCTATACACTTTTAAGGGACAAGAGATAGTCCTCATTCAACTTAGTTTTGGTTGTTTAAGAAAAATAGATGGAAGTTAATGCAGTATGCGTGTGATGTGCTGTTGTTAGTGTGTTAGCGGGTGTGTTCACCCCTTTCTCTCTCGGTAATTGATTTAAAGTGAAGAGACAGGAAACACCTTCTACAATGGTCAGCAATGTAGCTTGAAATGGCAGCCAAATGACATCAGATATACTCTCAAGCAATTATATATATATAAATATACATGCAAAATTTAGGTTAGTTAAAATATGTTTTTGACATATTTCAGCTGCAAAAAGGCAAATTCACAACAGTTATCGTAGAGAAAGTGTCTCTCTTATGGTAAAAAAAAAAAAGGCGTGAAGACACCAGATTTGTTCAGTGTCGCCATCTATCAGGAATCCCAGACACCAATGTTTCGAGTTTTTTTTAACTCTTGTCAATGGGATGTACCTAAAAGAGGCAACTCTGAACAAAATGAATCATATTG
>NC_069008.1:7447138-7448573 GCF_001194135.2 Octopus bimaculoides | reverse complement strand
TATATTGTGCACTCTACTACTATTACTATCACATCCCTGTCTATCTCTCTCCCTCTCTTGCTCTTCATCCTTTCTGTTTTTCTCTCCCAACCCTTCCCTATTCTTCTCTTCCTTTCACCGTTCCCTCTCTCTCACTCCTCCTCCTTGACCCTCTCGTCGCCGACACGTGACGAAAGGGATTCTTTCTTTCTATTTCCTGCCTTCCTATAGAGATGTGATTTTTTTGTCTCTCATTCACATCTAACAAGCGTTCAAAATAATAAGTTTTTATTATCGTCTTGGCCTAACAGCCCTTACCGTTTGTTTTCACTTTTCTGTCTTGTTTTTACTGTCTTGTTCTCACTGTCCTGTTCTTGTTTACACTTTCATTCTCCGCAAAAAATTCCAAATTTTATTTAATTTGCTTTGCGGGAAGGACTGTTCCAACGAAGTCGCGTATTGTCCTTGCATTCGAAATGTGGAGTAGATGGTGCAGGGACAACTGAAGAAGGGAAATATTCTTTATGTTGCATGTCTCGTTTTTCTGTTTGTTTTTTCGTTGTTCGAAGAAAAGTTTGTATTCTGTCTTCGTCTTTATGTTTTCGTTTCTCATTGTGTTTAACGTTTTTTGTGATGTCCTGTACCCATATATGCATGTATGCATTATGTATACATATAGATGTAGGTATGTACATATATGTATGGATATATGCATGTATTTATATATTATTTATGTTATTATATGATCGAACGCCACCCATCCGTCTCCAAGAAAGTTTTATCAATATATATATATATATATATATATATATACATACATACATACATACATATATACATACATACATAAATACTCATTTTAAAACTAGTCCTAGTGGTCTAAACATTATTGATCGCGCATAATATATGTGTCATGGTTGTTATATGGTGGTTTAGATAAGAGTTTTGACTGTTATTTCCAGTAGGTAGCCATAATTGGAATGTCCTTTGATTAATTTTAATCCTTCAGATATTCAATGCTATTTGGGGCCTGCAATCGCCTATATCATTGAATCTGTTTTTATCATTTTTTATTATTACACTAGATAATAATAGAGTCAATAATATCTTCGTAAATATTTTCTCCCGAATTACTTGCTCCGTATTGAAATTATGTTCACACTGGTGGCTGCCATGATTCGGCGCAAAAGGAATCAGTTGCAGCGCAGACTTCAACGTAACGGGTTGGGGCTCTCCATCGTGGTAACGCGTGGTGAGGAAGGTGAGGCTATAACGCCAGTCCAGAAACTGGTCCACGTGAGTCCAAATACTTGAATGTATGCTGAGGGATTTCTTGGCCCGCTTGTCTTCAGACAGTTGATTTCTGTAGTTATTATCAGTGTATTTTCGGCGATTTAAATAAGAGTTTTGACTATATATATATATAGTCATTTCCAATCGAAGTCGGGTGTAGAGG
>NC_069008.1:7443873-7447038 GCF_001194135.2 Octopus bimaculoides | reverse complement strand
AATGACTGAAACAAGTAAAAGAATAAAAGAATAACAGAATAACAGAATAACACGTTAATTTGCAGAGGTCTCGCAGTAATTTTCTTATGAGTAATTAAATTTGAAAGTATTTTATTGTTAAAAATGATCAAACTACATTTATTTCAAACGTTATATAAAATCAGTTATTCACATCGGTCAAAAGTTTTCCACAATTACGTCATGAAGATTATTTACAATGGACAGAGAGGTAACCTCACCGTGTTTCTTGTAACCACAACGTTTCGGCTGATGTACTCTCCAGCCTTCATCAGGTGTTCTGATGGAATTTCAAACCCAACCCTTTATTTGGCTAATGGCGTACTCTGTTCTCATTCCTAAGGCATTCTTTTTTTCCTGATGTTATCAGAAACCGAGAGTTAGTAGCCTGCGTTTTTATCCGTAAGTTGCGGTAACAACAAACAAGGTAAGGACACCTATCCGTCCGTTGTACATAAGGTACAAAAATCCTCGACTCAAAAAATATAGAATAGTATTACGTCATGAAGTTTGGTCAAAATGAATCTGACGTAACAATTCTACAAATACGATTCGAAGATTTTGCTCACTTTCATCCCGTTTTCTTCAGAAGTCCGACTTCATATGGATCACAGGTTGATATATTACTTATTGATCTTTTGGTTTGGACAAATTCATACATCTTACTCTCTTCAGTTAACAGATAACTTCATAGTTATATTTTTTATTTTTATATAATTTCTTTTTCCTTTTCATCTTTCTTCATCTGTATATTTTGTGCTTGATTGATTGATTGATGGGACTTGTTATCTACAGATATATTTATTAGTTTCTTTCTTTCTCTCTATATTCCCCTTTTTGTTTCTGTATTTGTTTATTGTTTCTTTGTTCATTTAGTTCTTTTTTATATATATTTTTTAAAGGAATTGAAATGTTACCATTGTCACCGACAGCTACACCATATCGGAAAAGACGTCTTTCCCTCTTCCTGTCTAGAAGCAAACGTTCTTTAATGAATTTCTCAGTTCGTCATAAGATAAATTCTGTAGGTCCTGATCCCAACTTTACAGATGAAGCATCTAGTCAGAGGTTTCCTTATAAGAAACATCTTTTTATAAATGAAACAAGAAAAATTAATTTCAAAGATCCTGTGTCGGAGGTGATCAATACATGTGAGGAAGATGAGTTAAAGGAGAAGAAGGAAATGATGGAAGAGTTGGTACAAGTGCTGAAGAGACAGGAGAAGCGGTTAGAGCAGGAGTTACAGGACCTGGAAAAGCAGCTGAATCAAGATTTAAAGATACAGCTAACGAAGAATCTGGATGATATAGAGATGCCTGAACTGAAGGAACTGGAAAAGAAGACTCTAGAGAGACTCTATGGTTTGGAATGGCACATGAAACAGAAGAAACAACTGCAGAAGGAATCGAAAGTTGAAAAGCTGGTGGAGATGATGGAGGATCCAGAGCTGGTGAAGGAGATAGAATATCTGGAGAATTTGAAGAGTTGGCGGTTTCACATGTAAAAATTACATTTATTTTGAAGTAAAAATGTTTTGGTTTGAACTCAAAATACATATAGTTCAGCCTGTATAAGGATATAATGTTCAAAGCGCGCTCACACACATACATACATTCATACTTTCACACATGCACACACGGAGGAAAATTTGTACATATGCATAAGATATGGTATATACGTGTTTAAAAACTAGCTTTATAGATATTCTTTCAAAATTCTTATTTTGCTCTTCACGCGTTAATTTGTGTCGGTTGCACCGCGTAAAACGTGAAAGAAAGAAACCTATTTCCTGAAATAAATACATCCAAAGTAACATTTTTCATGGACCCTTAAAATACTTTCGTAGATCTCCAATTTACTATTTTGCTTGCGTGGACCTCTAAAAATCTTACATGGACTCCCAGGGGTCACATGGACCTTTTAAGAATCACTGTACTAAATGATTCGTCCTCCAATGTGACAAGAAAGCTCATGTAAAGCATTCACTTGCGTGAAACACGACAGAAGTTGGCCACTTATCGAGCTTGACTGAGAAAATATTACATTTGCAGAATCCTCAGAAAATTCACGTTACACACACGCGCACATACACACAACGCGCGCGCGCGCACTATCCCTGAACTGAAACATTTATTGTTTGTTTCCCAGTCAATGACAGCTGCTCTGTAAAGAGTAAGAGTAAAGACCTCCTTCGGTCATGAATGACCATGGGTTTGCACCTAGAAAGTTACACTCTGAGGCACAAGTCTGGGCAAGGTTGTTTGTGGACAGACCGGCAGTCACCCATGCATACCGGCCTCTGCTCTCTACGCCACCGAGATCCTATCCAAAGAAAAGGCAAAGACCAATATACCTTGGCACCAGTGACGTTGCAACTAATTTCTACAAATGAGTGAACTGGAGCAACGTGAAATGATGTGTCTTGCTCAAGGACACGATACACGACACTCTAACCACTGAGCCATGTGCCTTCACGACCGCTGCTATTGCTAATAGATAAACAATGCACCACCTTTTGTTAATGACTCTAACCACTGAGCCATGTGCCTTCACGACAGTTGCTTTGTAAGGTTGACATATTCAATCATCATGCTATTCACCGAGAGCATGAACACTGATTATGTTGAATCTTCTGATACATTAATTTCACTATTGCTTATAGAGAAACTTAATAGCGCGTAAGCATTGCATCGTATCAATGCACTATCTTTTTTAAAAAGGTTGCCTCTCCTGGGATCAAGCAGACAACCATCAAGAAAGACGAGAGACGTTAACCGCTCTGTCATAGTCACGACTGTTCTGCAACTGTACTTCTTGAAATGCATCTAGGGCAGTGTTTCTCAACCTATTTCCACCAGGACTCAATAAAACTTCCCAGAAAAATGTAGTTAAAAAAGGTAGTTAAAAAAAAAGAACTTTATTTTTAATATTTTTTTCAATAATACAGGCAACGAACTGGCAGAATCATTAGTACTTACACACAATGCCGCGCATTTCGTTCGTCGACATGTTCTGAGTTCAAATTCCGCTGAGGTCGAATTTACCTTTCATCCGTTCGGGGTCGATAAATCAAGTACCAGCTGAGTACTAGGGTCGAAATAATCGACTAGTCCCCTCCCACCAAATTTCAGACCTTGTGCCTACAGT
>NC_069008.1:7440268-7441643 GCF_001194135.2 Octopus bimaculoides | reverse complement strand
ATATATATATATATATATATATATATATATATATATACGACGGGTTTCTTTTAGTTTCCATCTACCAAATCCACTCACAGGGCTTTAGTCGGCCCGAGGCTATAGTAGAAGACACTTGCCCAATGTGCCACGCATTGAGACTGAACCCGGAACCATGTGGTTCGTAAGCAAGCTACTTACCACACAGCCACAAACACACGCACTGTATATTCGTTCTTCATTCGTTTATTACTGTTCTTATTATAACTTATGTCCATTGTCCGGAAATCTGTGATCTCTTCAACGACACTTTCCGTCCTCGCGTGTGCGTCCTCGCGTGTGCGTCCTCGCATGTGCGTCCTCGCGTGTGCGTCCTCGCGTGTGCGTCCTCGCGTGTGCTCCGCTTAGTCCATTCTCTAAGCAGGCAATGAACATGATTTAGAATAAGAACAGTAATAAACGAGTGAGGAACAAATATATAGTGCGTGTGTTTATTTGGCAAAAGAAAAAAAAAATGGCTGTCCCGAAATACAACAATATTCCATTTAAATCTATGAAAAATAGTCACCTGAGATAACCGCATACTCTGGTATTTAGTTTTCTTTAACTTTGGTTGGTAAAAAGTGAGCGTGGCTGTGTGGTAAGAAGCTTGCCTCCCAATCACACGGTTTCGCGTGGCACCTTGGGCAAGTGTTTTCTACTATAGCCTCTGGCCGACCAAAGCCTTTTGAGTGGATTTGTTTGACGGAAACTGAAAGAAGCCAGTTGTATATATGATATATATATGTGTGTGTGTGTGTGTGTGTGTGTGTGTGCGTGCGTGCGTGTGTGTTTGTGCCCCATCACCGCTTGACAACCGGTATTGGTGTGTTTACATCCCCGGTCGATTTGTTCGACTAAAATCCTTTAAGGCGGTGCTCCAGCACGGCCGGAGTCAAATGACTGAAACAGATAAAAGAATAAAACGACGATTTGCAGAAGCAAATACCTTTGTCCCTGTGCTGTTATGTGTTTTCACGTGAATTGACGTGGCTGCAAAGCGAGTTAACCATTCAGCCACACTGATGTACGCACGTATGTATATGTAAGAAAGACCGTGCGAACCCAAAAGGAGAAATGGTGACGAATGGAAAAACAGGCTCCTTTATTAAACGCGTCACACGGTCGAACACAAAATTACTTCGATAACATAGGGAATTCGTAGATGCCAGTAACATAAAAGATAGGACTCAACCGATAAAGATGTATAACAGTAAGATTTATTGGAGCATTAAATTGTATGTCTGTGTGTGAGTGAATGCGACATAATGAAACACAATAAAAGACAGGCCGTCATGTAAAGAAAAGAGTGTGTGTAAGTAATACATGTATGTGGGTACGAGAGATACACAGTATT
>NC_069008.1:7438956-7439828 GCF_001194135.2 Octopus bimaculoides | reverse complement strand
GCTTGTAGTTCGTAGTTGTACGATGGTGTTGATGTCGTCGCTGGAACTGGCTGGTTGGTGTTACGCGTGTGTGGCCAGCGGCCAGATCTAAGATCTGAGGCGCGACGAATTTGCCGGGTATCTAGCAGGCTATTTATAGCTGAAGGTAGGCTCCAGAGAAGCATTAGAAGAACTCTCTCACGTGACCTTATTAGTGGCTGTGGTTGGTCAGTTTGCGTCCTGAGGCGAACGGGTTGAGATAATTTACCCGCGCAAAGAAATAGTCAGTCAGGTGATGACAGGGAATGAGTTGCTTTCTACTACGCTCGTGTTTGTTAATATTTATAGTGAGATAAGATGGTTTGTTTGTATATAATGGCGATAGAAGTGTTCACTACATATATTTCTCAGTAAATACATTTCATCAAAATGTACTCAAGTACTTTTTCTTTTTTATACACTGGGGTCAATTCGTTCAGCTAAAGCCCACCAGAGCAGTGCCTCAGCATGACCGCAGTCCAATAAGTGAAACGAGATGAAAGATTAAATATATTGACAAAGTATATTGTTGATGTGTGATGAACGATAATATGTATTGATAAAGTGTATTGTTCACTATTTCTTTTAAGGCCTGATACATGGGCGATCCTCTGTGTGTGTGTGTGTGTGTGTGTGTGTGTGTGTGTGTGTGTGTGTGCACATGCAGAAAAGCATGTTGCTGATGACGCAAAATACGCCTATACATGCCAAAAATCCATCGGTTATCGATATCTATATGAGCGAAAGCAATAACGAAATTATTATTTGTTCATAAAAATTTTTTCCGCTTGACTATTTTTTTGCGGAGAAAGCAATCAACAGTTTTTATTTGTTCTTTTTTCTTTATTTGAAGC
>NC_069008.1:7434813-7436963 GCF_001194135.2 Octopus bimaculoides | reverse complement strand
AGTGGCTGTGTGGTAAGTAGCTTGCTTACCAACCACATGGCTCTGGGTTCAGTCCCACTGCGTGGCACCTTGGGAAAGTGTCTTCTATTATAGCCCATGAATGTTCTGGTTTTTGTAAAACAGTATATTTCATACTGGTGGCAGTAACAAAGCTGTGAGGTTAGATGTGCTGTGTTTTGGAGAAAACTGTAACTGCAGTAACCTATATTGTGTTGTATAAGCTGTTGATAATGAGTTTTTCAGCAGAATCTTTTCCATTAAATGCAATGATAGACCCCTTTGGTCATGAATAACCATGGGATTGCACTTAAAATGTTCCCCTCCGAGGCACAAGTCTGGGCAAGACTGTTTATTGAAGACCAGCAGTCACCTCTGCATACCAGTCTCCCCTCACCATGCCACCAGTGTTATCCAAGGGAAAGGCAAATGCTGATACAGCTTGGCACCAATGATGTTGCAACTCTTTCCTACAGCTGAGTGAACTGGAGCAACATGAAATAAAGTGTCTTGCTCAAGAATAAAATACATAGATAGGTCCAGGAATTGAATTCACTACCTCATGATTGTGAACCCGATGTTCTAACCCATGAGCCATGTGCCTTCACAATACAATTATATGCCTCTGCATATTACTATGACACTACGACTTAGTACATTTCTCCCTTGAGTCAATGACTGACTCCCTCTCAACTAAAAAGCTTTAATGCAATCACACAAACAGCAAGAAATAGCTGCCAAATCCATCCCAAATCACATTCTACCATCCTGATAAGAGTATGCTTGAGGGGCCTCGAGAACAGTTCACACCAGGAGCTCATAGGGTTTGCTGTAGAAGCCTGTATTGGGAGCAGCAAATTCAGGGTTTATAGTACTGAATGCTCCTTTTCCAGAGAGTTATCACTTTGTGTATGTGTGTGTTTCAGCCTACCAACCTTCAAAGTTCCTGTCATCCTTCTTCTTCTGAGAGTTTGTAGCAGAGTTGAAACTGAATCAACAAATTGCCAAGTAAAAGCCTCAAGTTGACTGCTGTTGCTGTTTATCCTCAGGTTGATCCTAACCAATCAGACCTAGGGTTAAATGCAATCCACTGTTCGTGCGGGTGTTAATCTGAAAAATTACAGATATGTGAAAAGTACCGACCCTGCCATCTATTATAACTTTTGTTGTTCTGTTTAATATATAAATAGATTATGCCTCCAAAGAAGAGAGTTTGCTGGGGAAAGAAAGCAACCGGTTTAAAAAGACAGCAACAGACTGCAGCAATTCACCACATTCCAGAAGCTACTTTGAACATAATGCAAAATGGTGCATCAACATCTTCTGCCCAATCTGATAGAATTCTGGCAAAACTGTGTAGCAACAGATCGCCAGCAATTGCTTCATCACAAATTGCCGTCCTAGCTCCTGCGAAAAGGGATTACCCTGCTATGTATAATCAGGGCAGCGCAAAAAGTTGTTTTGCACAAGCATTTCTATAGCCAATTACACGGATGAAATTTACGTACACTTAATAATGTTACACAAAACAGCCTTCAGACTTTCCCTATTAATTTCGTCTTTTGAATTATGAACATATTTACATCATAAGGGTTTTTTCGTTGTAAGGCTTTCTTTTTTAGTTGATTTTCAGCTAGCAAGACTTATCGTAGATGGCGTAATAAGTCACACCCGGACAAGGTCGGGTTATACTACTAGTATATGTATATATGTATGTGTGTGTGTGTGTGTATACAACCTTCAACAAGGTAACAGTCATGTATACAACTTGAACAGACGCATATCAGTGCTGAAACATACGTTCACATGTACATACACATGTACACACACACACACACACACACACACACATACCTAAATACTTACGTACATACATACGTACATACCTACATACACACATACATACATACACACATACGTACATATACACACACATACATACGTACATATATACCATAAGCTAACTGTTACTTTCTCAGATGCAGCACGGAATTTTGTCAGTGAATAGGTCGCAGTCTCAGAGCGACGAAAGTTTTTGGCAAATTAAATTTAAATGTTGAAGTGAATCTAATGGTTTTTGTGTGTTTTAAATGGCTTATAAACACCTTCGACGCTGTTATATATATATATATATAGTATTAGGGAAAAGAACT
>NC_069008.1:7432191-7433018 GCF_001194135.2 Octopus bimaculoides | reverse complement strand
AAAACCAGAACATTCATGGGCTATAATAGAAGACACTTTCCCAAGGTGCCACGCAGTGGGACTGAACCCAGAGCCATGTGGTTGGTAAGCAAGCTACTTACCACACAGCCACTCCTACGCCTATATATATATGTTGGAAGTGTATCATTTAATATTTTAATTCGAACTGGTTATTAGTCACATCATGCGATTAATAACGTGACAGCATGAAACTAAACAGTAGTTCGAATTTAAATCCTATGACATTGGATGAAATATATTTTTTGTGAAGTCACCAATGATAGATACACACAGACACGCACGCTCGCGTATTTGTGGCTAATGAATATAATTAGTTGGCTGAAACTGTGCAGAAGCCCTTTATATATGTGTATGTGTCTCTCTTCCACCTCTCTCCCCCTCTCTCTCCGTGTCTCTCTATCTCTATCTCTTTCTCTCTCTTTATCTTTCTCTCACCCTCTTTCTCTCTCCCTACCCCTCTCTCTCTTACTCCCTGTCTTTATCCTCACATCCTTTGGTAATATGATGTCTCTGTTTATATCCCAAAATTTTAGCGATGCTACACAAACCCTTTGCTGAAATAACTGCAATAAAGTGAAAATGAAATTAATGTATTGGGGTCAATATTATTGAGCTGTGCTTCAGCTTGGACGTGATCCTATAAATTAAGCGATTAAAACACGAGCTTCAAATAAAGAAAAAAGAAAAAATAAAAACTGTTGATTGCTTTCTCCGCAAAAAAATAGTCAAGCGGAAAAAATTTTTATGAACAAATAATAATTTCGTTATTGCTTTCGCTCATATAGATATCGATAACCGATGGATTT
>NC_069008.1:7427506-7429763 GCF_001194135.2 Octopus bimaculoides | reverse complement strand
TATATATATATATATATATATATATATATATATGTATGTATGTATGTATGTATGTATGTCTCTGTGTATATATGTTTGTGTGTTTGTGTTTGTCCCCCCAACATCGCTTGACAACCGATGCTGGTGTGTTTACGTCCCCGTAACGTAGCGGTTCGGCTAAAGAGACCGATAGAATAAGTCCTGGGGTCGATTTGCTCGACTAAAGGCGCTGTTCCAGCATGGCCACAGTCAAATGACTGAAACAAGTAAAAGAGTAAAGACCGTCCCGAAATACAACAACGTCTGTTTCAACACAGCGTTTCACATTAGGAATCTTGCAGCACAAATTGCTAAACATAAATGGAATAACTTTACATTAAGAAATGGTACAATTTCCTTGTAATTCAGACCGTCCAATGGTCCCACGAGACAAAATGGGAGAAGCGTTATTAGGGAGGATGGTGAGAGATGCGTTGGAACCGTGACCCTGACTCATGACCTCGCACTGGCGGTGAGTAGGGTTATGGTCGGGGTGGGGGAGGAGGGGGGGGGGAAGAACGCCTGAGTTCTCCACTGCGACAGGTGTGATCATAATCTTCAGTCTCAATTTGCAGCGCCTTGGGATAAATGTCTCTTCTATTATGGCCCTAAGCTGGCCAATTCCTTACAAGTGAATTTGATATATGAAAACTGTGTGGAAACCCGTCGGGAATATATGTGTGTTTTTGTGTGTGCGCGCGCGCGCGTGTGTGTATGTGCGTGTATGTGTGTGCGTATCTGCATCTGTAAGTGCGTGTGTTTGTGTGCGCATATACATGTGTATGTGTGTATTGTGCGTATTGTGTGTGTGTGTGTGTAGTGTTTTGTAAGGACTACTGTTAATCTTTTTTTTACTTGTCTCAGTCATTAGACTGAGGCCATGCTGGGGCACCGCCTTGAGGAACTTTCAAACGAATGGATCGTTCCCAGGAAATATTTTTTGTTTAAGTCTGGTACATATTCTATCCGTTTCTTTTGCCGAACCGTTAAGTTACGGAGATGTAAACACACCAACACCAGTTGTCAAGCGGTGGTGAAGGACAAATACGGTCTCAAAGACACACACACACACACACCCTGCACCCACAGTCGCTATTAGACTATTAATGACAACTGAATTTTGCCTCTTCTAGGACCAAACAAACAACCACCAGTGAATACTGAAGGCATTAACCACCGTGTCATAGCCGTGACTGTTCAACAACGGTACATCTTAAAATCCATCTAATGTAGTTAGGTGGGGGACTGGGAAAATTGTGGTGGGGTGCGGTACTGTAGACGCTAGGAACAAGGTTCCTATTAAAATGATTCACTCTTTTAAAACAATAATGTACTTATAGGAAAGTTGGTTATACATCATTAGATGTATACCTGACTTTCCTATATAAAATTAAGAATATAACGGAACGCTGAACTCCAGACTATCAACTTAAACAACATTTATTCAGGTGGTAAATATATACATCTTTAGCTCTTGTTTATTGTTACAGCTTCTGTGTGTGTGAGCATAGTTGTTAGGACGTTGGTATATAGATGTAAGCGAGCTGTCGAGTGTAAGTCCGAAAGATGGAGAGTGACAGCTAAACACGTCCATGCTCTATTGCTGGCCAGCAATAAAAAAGTTACTGGTTGATTCTTTTGTATTAAATGATCGTAAAAAAACATCAATTTCAAATTTTGGCACAAGGCGAGCAATTTTGGGGGAAGGGGCTAACTCGATTGCATCGACCCTAGTGTTAAACTGTACTTATTCTATCGAACTCGAAAGGATGAAAGGCAAAGTCGACCTCGGTGGAATTTGAACTCAGAACGTAAAGGCAGACGAAATACCACTGAGCGTTTTAACCGGACGTGCTAACGATTCTTTTCTACTCTAGGCACAAGGCCTGAAATTTTTAGGGAGGGATCCAGTCGATTAGATCGATTCCAGTACGGAACTGGTACTTAATTTATCGACCCCGAAAGGATGAAAAGCAAAGTCGACCTGGGCGGAATTTGAACTCAGAACGTGAAGACAGACGAAATACCGCTCAGCATTTCGCCCCGGCGTGCTAACGTCTCTGTCAGTTCGCTGCCTTTAATATTGATAAAATATTCGTTACTACTGTAGGCACAAGGTCTGAAATTTGGTGGGAGGGGACTAGTCGATTATTTCGACCCTAGTACTCAGCTGGTACTTGATTTATCGACCCCGAACGGATGAAAGGTAAATTCGACCTCAGCGGAATTTGAACTCAGA
>NC_069008.1:7423883-7427406 GCF_001194135.2 Octopus bimaculoides | reverse complement strand
TTTACTTGTTTCAGTCATTTGACTGTGGCCATGCTGGGGCACTGCCTTCAAGTATTTTAGTCAAATGAAGCGATCATAGTGCTTTTTATTTTTTAAGCCTGGTACTTATTCTATTGGTCCCTTTTGCTGAACCACTAAGTTATGGGGACATAAAAACACCGGTTGTCAAGTAGTGGTGGGCTATAGTAGAAGACACTTGGCCAAGGTGCCACACAGTGGGACTGAACCTGGAACCATGTCATTGGGAAGCAAGTTTCTTACCACACAGCCATTCTTGCACCTATGGAGATTAGTTTGGAGAAATATGTAAATTATATCATAGATTGATTAAGTTTATAAAATCTATAGCTTGTAGTATCCTATCAGCACAAGTCTTGGTAAGATGTTCTACTTATATAACAATAGGGAAATAATTTCAGAGTAAATGAGTTTTATTTAGATTTTAGGTTTTAAGGAGATTCACAAACAGTGATGAGATCAGAACTCAGTGTCTCACTTGACGGCATATTATTTCCAGACCCAGTTATTCTATACTGGATTTCTGGGAGAGGGGAGAATGGTTGATGTTCAGTTGTATTTGTTGCCGGTCATTCATTGCTGATATGTCTACCCGAGCTGAGCAGACCTACTATTAAAGTTACTCACATCATTTGTTCAAGGAGCATCAGATCATTCTGAGCCAAAGTGTAACTTCCTTCCCTGATGACACCATCTTGGTCAAGACTTTCCACAAAGGAGATGTCAAACATTGATAAAATATTGTGTATGACAGACATATGCATCCCATAGCAGCATAGAAAATTGACATTGGTGATGATAATGATGATTAACAAATTATAGCATCTGTTTAGTATTTCATCACTTAACATCCAATTTCCATGCTGGCACAGGTTGGAAGGTTTGACATGGAGCTGGCCAGACTCCAATTGTCTGCTGTGGCATGGGTTCTATGGCTGGAAGACCTTTCTTAATACCAACTACTTAATAGAATGTGCTGGGTACTTTTTATGTGCCACTGGCACAAGTGCATTTATGCAGCATTGCCACAGGTGCTTTTCATGTGGCACCGGCACCTGAAAGGACAAGCTTTTATGTGTGGAAGACAATGATTTTAATTAGCTTGATGTATTTTATCAAGGGCAACAAATTGCCACATCTCTCAGTCCATAGTCATTTCTTCAGTGAGGCCCAGCATCCTACGGGCCTTTCTCACCACTCCATCCCACATCTTCTTGTCTATCCTTTCCACAGGTACCATCAACAAGTAGAGCTCGGCACTTCTTTACGCAACTGTCCGCATCCATATGCATCACATGACCAGACCAGTGCAGTCTTCTCTCTTGCACACAACATCTGAAGCCTCTTATACCCAGCTTTCCTCTTAAATCATTTACACTCTGTCATGTGTGCACACTGACACTACCCATCTACCAGAGCATGCTAGTTTCATTTCTTTCAAGCATTTATATGAAGTATAAGGTTACATTGACACTTGGTCATTAACGTTCAGCATAATCTTTAAGTCCAGAAGGAATCAAATAATAATTAAAAATAAAATTATATACATCTTAACCATCAACAGAATCATTCCCAGAGTGTTACACATACAACAAATGTAAAACCAAAATATACATAAATTACACAGAAGTATATCAAATATTTGTTCAACCTTTTATATGATCAAATATTTTCTATGATTTCTGTATTTATTTCTTAACATAACAATTGTACAGTGATATTACCACTGACATCATTTCTCATCTATTTATACAAAATGTGAAATAAATCAACAATATTTCTTACTTCACAAAAATATGGAATCGTCAGTGTTTTAATGTTCATTTTTCCATGCATGCACAGATCAGACAAAATTCAGTGAGGCAAATTTTCTATGGGTGAAGCTTTTCCTGTTGCCAACCCTTACTTATTTACAAGCAAAAGTGATATTTTCTTTGTGACCAGACATGTCTTCATGGAAGAATGGTAATGAATGACTATGTTTGTATGACTGTGACACTGGTTTACAATTATCATGATACCAAGACAAGGAGGCACAAATACACAATATTTTATATGTATATTCTTTTATTTGTTTCAGTCGTTAGACTGTGGTCATGCTGGTAGAACAGACTTTTGGTATTGATATAGGCACAGGCATAACTGTTAGGTTAAGCTGACCACTTACTGACCACATGGGTTCAAATTTAGTCCCAGGTTTACCAAAGCCTTGTGAATTTGGCAGAAAGAAAATGGAAGCTGATTACATATACATATATAGATAAATAGGTGCAGGCATGGCTGTGTGGTAAGAAGCTTGCTTTCCAGCCACATGGTTCTGGGTTCAGTTCCACTGCATGGCATTTTAAGTGTCTTCTATTTTAGCCACAATCCGATGAGTGGATTTGGTAGACAGAAACTGTAAGAAGCCTGTCATATATATTTATATATGTATGTATCTTTCTGTCTGTGTTTTTCCCGCATCACTGCTTGACAACTGGTGTTGGTGTGTTTATGTCCCTATAACTTAGAGGTTTGGCAAAATAAGTACCAGACTTACACAAAAATATGTATTGGGGTCAATCCATTCGATTAAAATCCTCCAAGATAGTGCTCCACATGGCTGCAGTCTAATGACTGAAAACAAGTAAAAGAATATGTATATACAATGTATTTGCGTGTGTGTATGTGTGTCCAACCCTTGCCCACATAGAACCTAGATGTGAAATGATGATAAAATGTACATAAAGGTATGTGTATGCTTTTACAGATGCTGCAAGAATGATATTCTTGTCACTTCTCCTGTCAACACCTTTCCCGTTTGCTTTGTACCATTGTAAATGTATGAAATAAAGGATCCTTTACTTGAAAAACAGTTAATGGTTAGCAACAGGAAAAGCATCCAGCTGTAAAACAATAAAGTACTTTAATAATAAACTCATTCAACCTGTGAAAGCATAGAAAAAAAATGGACAAAATGAATGAATAATTACTCCTTTGTATGAATACATCCATGTGTTGTCTTTTATGTGAGAATGCTTTATCACAGGGGCCACTCATATGGGTTCTCTCCTGTAGGAATGTATTTGTGTGTTGTTAAGAGAGTGATAGTGTTTCTCTCCTATGAAGACGTTTGTGTTTAGTTAAGGAACCATTTCGTGAGAATGATTTACCGCAGATATCACACTGATATGGTTTCTCTCCTGTATGAATGAGTTTGTGGGCAGATAAGTGATGATTTAGAGAGAATGATTTCCCACAGATATCACACTGATATGGTTTATCTCCAGTGTGGCTGTGTTTGTGCGTAGTTAAGGTACCTTTCTGAGAGAAGGATTTACCACAGATATCACAGTGATATGGTTTCTCACCTGTATGAATACGTATATGTCTAGTTAAGTTATCACTTTTATAGAAAGATTTACCACAGATATCACAATCGTAGGGCTTCTCCTCTGAATGTATGAGTTTGTGACTAGTTAAATGATATATTTGGGAGAATGACTTATCACAGATATCACAGTGA
>NC_069008.1:7408673-7423873 GCF_001194135.2 Octopus bimaculoides | reverse complement strand
TTTCTCTCCTATATGAATGTGTTTGTGTGTAGTCAAGCTGCCTTTCTGAGAGAATGATTTACAACAGATATCACACTGATATGGTTTTGGCATCTCTCCTGTATGAGTGTATTTGTGTGTCGTTAAGTTAGTTTTCAGAGAGAATGATTTACCACAGATATCACATTGATATGGTTTTGGCCTCTGTCCTGTATGAATGTATTTATGCGTACTTAAGTTACTTTTCTGAGAGAATGATTTATCACAGATATCACAGTCATATGGTTTTGATTTCTGGCCAATGTGAATGTGCTTGTGTGTGGTTAAATTACATTTCTGAGAAAATGACTTGTCACAAATATCACATTTATATGGCTTCTCTCCTGTATGAATGTGTTTGTGTTTAGTTAAGTGAGCATTTTGAGAGAAAGATTTACCACACATAACACAGAAATATGGTTTTTCTCCTGTGTGAATGTGTCTGTGAGTGCTTAAGCTACCTTTCCGAGAGAATGATTTATCACAGATATCACACTGATATGGCTTCTCTCCTGTATGAATGCGTATATGTCTATTTAAGTCATCATTTTGTGAGAAAGATTTACCACAGATATCACACTGATATGGCCTCTCTCCTGTATGAATACGTTTGTGAATAATTAGATTATATATTTGAGAGAAAGATTTACCACAGACATTACATTCATATGGTTTCTCCCCTGTATGAATACGTTGATGTTTAGTTAAGTTACTTTTCTGAGAAAATGATTTACCACAGATATCACAGTGACATGGTTTTTTATCTGTATGAATACGTTTGTGAATAACTAAATTATATACTTGAGAGAATGATTTACCACAGATATCACAGTTATATGGTTTTTCTCCTGTATGAATAAATTTGTGTTTACTTAAGTTACCTTTCTGTGAGAATGATTTCCCACAGATATCACACTGATATGGTTTCTCTCCTGTATGAGTATGTTTGTGAGAATTTAAGCAACCACTTTCTGAGAATGGCTTTTTACAGATATCAGAGTAGCATGATGTTGTTTGTATATCAGTTGGTATCTCTTCAGTAAAATCATTTCTTTTAGATGGTGTTTCACATTTAACATAATCCTCACACAATTCCGTTTCCATAGTTTTTCTTCTCACACTACAATACACAGTTGTTTTTACTTTGTCGTTATTCTCAACAAATATTTATTTTGCTATATTTCCATTATCTGTGAATTTAGTAATGAGCCTGCAAATTCCTTTATAATATGTTATGATGTGAGTATACACGTCTGGTGTAAAATGGTATTACATAAATAAATAGTTGGTTGTAGTTATCTAAAACTAACCTATTGCAGAAATATATTAACACAAAATGTACTCCATACTTCTTGAACATCGGTACGTTACTCAGTAATCACTGTTCAGCTACCGACTGTTTAACCAAAATGGTCAGGCTGACACTGGTCAACTACGCCTTGACAGTTCACTCAGTTCTTATTCATTGTAATCGGTTAGTCCACCTTCAGTCACATGGGGGGGTTCAGGATTCTCCCATAACATAATACCAGTTTAATTAGAATGGAAAACCACCTAGTCTTGCATAGTGAAGCATAGAAATCTTGTTAATAATTTCATAGGAAATATTTCACAGGTACTGTAACATAGATTTATATAAACATGGTTAATCCCTTCTGTATAACATCTTCCTTGTATTTTAGAAAACAATAAATATTGATGATGTATCCAAGGTAACCAAAACTATTCTTTAATTCCAACACCATCTGGTATTCTGAAAAAAAAGAAGAGTATAAGCTATAGAAGACACTCAACAGCAGAAATTTTACAACACTTCTAATAATAATAGACTATAGATATAAACCTTTGTCTAAACCAGCGATTCTCAACCATTTTTTTCCTATGGACCCTCATTGCCATTCTATGTTTAAAAACTAGCTTTTATAGGCACTGCTTCCAAAATCCCTATTTTGTTTTCACACATTAACTTAACATTAACATTAACATTAGAGAAAGGAATCCAGTTGTTTCTTGCAATAAATACATCTGGAGCAATTTAACCTCAATTTAACCCTTTAGCATGTAAACCAGCCATATCTGGCCAAAATATGTTTTATGCTCAAATGGGCCAGATCCATTCTCTCACACCTACCCTACAATGTCATTCTAAAAGTAAACAATCACATCACTGAAATATCAAAGCTTTAAATTTGACAGATTAATCTGAATGCTAAGGGGTTAATATTTTGCTTGCATGGACTCCCAATGGGTCATATGGACTCTGTATGAGAACCACTGGGCTAAACAAAGTTATTTTCAAATTTACCATCAGAATTACATCATACAACTTTATGTGATATCTATAGATATATTTTAATCTTATTTCGGCCAAAGATTAAGATTAATGTAATATAAAGCTGAAGCAAATTAACACCAAATATAGATATATTCTTTTATTCTTTCACTCGTTTCAGTCATTTGACTAAGGCCATGCTGGAGCACTGCCTTAAAGGGTTTTAGAGAAAGAAATTGACCCTAGGGATTATTCTTTGTAAGCCTAGTACTTATTCTATCAGACTCTTTTGCCAAACTGCTAGGTGACGGGGACAAACACACCAGTATCGGTTGTCAAGCGATAGCAGCGGGGACAAACACAGACACATGTAAATACATGGTGGCAGGGAACTGTATCAGATAACCAGAAAGGAAGCTAGGAAACAGATATACTCAGCCAGAGGGGAGGCAGAAACGAAGTTTGCCAATGTGATGTGAGGACCAGAGACAGTATGTGAGAGAAAATCGTGATGTCACAGAAGAGAGAAATGTGTCCACGTGGATGATGGTGCACTTGCATTTGATGATTCTACAAAGAGACTTGAAGATGCCACTATGAAAGGCTGCTAAATTAAGAGAATGAATAGGAGAATGAGAATCTGCCAAATGTTGACCCAACTGAGGGACCAGCTATCTGAATCGATAACTCCAGTAAGGTGGTCTTCGGACCCCGCTTGCACTTCAGAAAATTCTTGCTGGTAGGGTCAAATTATGAATAGCCGTCGAAGGGAGACAGAGAAACGAAGTCTTTTTCGCCTCCATTTACTAGAGGCCACTTGCCAGAGAGGCTACAGGCCAATGGGTTTAGGGTCTGAAGAAACGCTGAAAAGCTAAGCACTAAGGATGTGAAACCCCAGTTTTACCCCACAGACCGGACATACATACATACCTATCTATTCATATAAACAGATACATATATACATACATACATACATACACACACACACACATATATATATATATATATATATATATATATATATATATATATATATATATATATATATATATATATATATATATATATATATGCACAGTGTCTTCATTCAACTCCAAAGAAAAATAACTTTGAATTATGTAAATATAGACATGGCAGAAGTCAATTTATTGGATTGTCATTGATTACTTTAAATACATGCAAAAGAGAGGATGGAGGGTTTCTGTAAAAATATTTGCGACTGAATTAACAGAACTACTGCTAAGTGCATGCACACACATTGTAACCCTATGATCCAGTTTAGTAATCTTATTCCAGAGTTCCAACTATGTTTGAAATTCTTTCCTGGAAACCTGCAAAAGTTTTTCTGTTTTATAATTTGTTGCCCCTTGTTTCACAACAAAGTGCAAGACATTGATACTAGTTTATCTTTAACTAGTACATCATAAAACTCTGTTGTATGGGTTTCTTGATTTTTATCAATTTTAAACTCACAGATCATGCACTTGAGTGACGATAGACATTTTGCAACTTTATTCATTTCCAAACTTTACTTTAGCATTAATTCGGTTTTTGTAATTTTTGATTTATATTTACTTTGATTAAAAAAAAAATTATGTTTAAAATACTGAAAAGAGCTTCTGTTCATTTATGAAAATCTTTTAATGATCATCCTTTGTCTAAAAAATAAATTCTATGGCTTAGTGGTTATAGCGTTGGCCTTATGATTGTGAGTTCGATTCCTGGACTGGACTCTGTGTTGTGTTCTTGAGCAAGACACTTTATTTCACGTTGCTCCAGTTCACTCAGCTGTAGAAATGAGTTGCAACGTGATTGGTGCCAAGCTGTTTCAGCCTTTGCTTTTCCCTTGGACAACATCAGTGGTGTAGAAAGGGGAAGCTGGTATGCATGGGTGACCACTAGTCTTCCATAAACAACCTTGCCTGGACTTGTGTCTAGGAGGGGAACTTTCTAGGTGTAATCCCACGGTTATTTGTCACCAAAGGGTGTCCTTCTTCAATGTGAAATAAGTAAATGTGATCAGTGTTTAGGAGTTCACTGTAGTACATTGAGCCACATTGGATATTAAAGACCATTTGCAATCATGAAGGCACAAAGCAAATGTTTTGTTGCTAGTTTGTTGTGATTAAATACTCACCACCACCACCACAAAAAATCAGAAAAGGGGTAGATATAAACTCCATACATTGTATCTAATCTAAGTTATGGACACACAAGAGATGTAATAGAATTATAGACAGACTAGCAGAGAACAAGCCTCATATGTGATAGATGTATTGAAGCAGTACATTCTATGAACACGCCAGAAACAGACTTCCTTGAATGCCTAGATGGCCCACCAGAAGTAATTGATAGCTTTTGCTACCTAGATGAAATCAACAAAGTAGGTGGTTGCTTTGAAAGTGACATGAGTAAGAATGGGTTGGTGAAAGTTCAGGGAGCTACTACCACTACTGGCAACAAAAGATTTTATTTCTCCCACAGGGTGAATGCAATGCTATGTAGTAGTGAAAGATGGGCCTTGAATACAGAGAAACTGAGAAGACAGGAAAGAAATGAGGAATGAGGCAATCGTACTCCATTGGATGCATAATGTAAAGTTTGCATGAACAGCATTGTATAAATGTGCTGAGAGAAAAACAGAGCAGAAGAGGAATCAGATGTTGCTTGCAAGAAAGAAGACTGTGCTGGTATGGACAAGTGATGCATATGGATAAGGACAGTTGTATAAAGAAGTGGAAATCATTAAATGTGACTGGAGCTTGTGAATGAGGGAGATCCAAGAAAACTTGGGGTGAAGTAGTGAAGACTGACCCCAGGAGCCTAAGCTTCACAGAGGAGATGACAAAGGATTAGGATATCTGGCAGTATGCAGCTCACAAGAAGACCTGCCCATTACAGTGAAACTGACTTCTAGAAGTGAATGTCTATATACTATATGTGTGTATGTAAAAATATGCACCTCATCCATCTCCTCCTCTCAGTCCTGTCCCCACCATCCCTTCCCTGACATCACCTTATTTCTTGCTGTCTGGAAGCATTTCTCTTGTTAATCATTTTTCATCCATTAACATTATTCTCTACATTCATGTTACACTGATCATCTCTCCTCCCTACTAGACCACCACACCGGATTTTCTCCTTCCCTTGCAGCAGCCTACCCAGTGAAAAGTGCTTTTGCTTATAAAAGATATTTTACATTAATTCCAATTTCAAAAATATAGTACCCCTGCTGGGGGTGCTATAAATGCGGTGTTTTTACTGCATTTTTGATTTGAGGCAAAATATATTTTTTAACAAAAGTTCACAACCTTACAAAAACGATATCAGCTAAGCAAATGGCCTTCCCTAAATGCATTCAAAGCAATATAGCATAATATGATCACTATAATGTGTGTAAATAAGAGTATTATGTGAATGAAGGCTACACTAATTATACAGAAGTGAAAACACATAACATTAGAATAAGATATTCCCTCGTGCTAACCCTACTTCTAGGATATTACTACGAAATGGATCAGTAATAGCTACAAAGAGCTAAATGGTGATGAGATGTCCAGGGGCCATCTGGACAAGGTGAATAGAACTGAGAGGGAACAGAGGAATTAGGTAAGTGAAAACAGATAACAGAATAAGATATTCCCTCATCCTGACCCCACTTCTAGGAAATTATTACGAAACTGAAATATTGGATGATATTTTTGAAACCCCAGCATCGAATGTTACATGATATAAAGTAATTTATAAATTTTGGTGGAACCCCGGTAACTGAAATATATATTTTTTTTATGTTGCTGGTCAGATGTCGATATTAATTCAATAGTTCTATACATGGTTTGAGATGAAAGATTGAAAATATTTAAACAATAACAAGACAAATGACCAAGTTTATTCTAATAATATTCATTAATGTAATATTGATTTACTTCTGTCTATATTTTTATGTCTACTGATTAAAGCAATTTGGAATAAGTTCGTTAATTTTGCTTGATGCTGAAGTCTTGTTTAATCGTTGATTCCAAACTGTAGCGGAGAATAGAATTAACACTAACGCCTTTCTTCAAGCGCTAAAAAAGCTTTCATTTTAGTTGTCGGTGGGTGGTGGGCAAAATACCGATCTTCACTAAACAAAAAAAAAAGAAATCGGTATCTTGAACTCTACAGTGTCAACGAAAGTCTATAGTATTAATACATAATACTTTCATCATTGTATACTTACAGAAATGCTTTATAAAGGATATTGTTACAAAATTGCGTAGTAGTCGTGAAAGATAATTCAAGAGATAATACTATAACTGTTATGGTTTCATAAAGGTTGTTGTCATAAATATGTGCAGCAGAAGTGAATCCAGAAGACACAAAACAATGACATCAAGATGACAAAGAACTACAACAGCGCATGCGTGAAGGATATACTAAGAATAACAACTCTCATTACATCCCTTTTTCTTTCAATATATTGTCGATTGTAATATAATGTATTTTGTTCGGTGGCTAACAACAGTCTCTCTTAATATCAAATATAATATAATGAAAATAATATCGTAATGTTGTCAGAGTAACTGTTAGATAGACATCTTATATTAATAGTTAGCTATTATGGGCTGAATTAGAAATAGGAAGTGACGTCACGTACACGAGACAGAGCCTGCGCATGAAGCAGAGAAGGCAAAAAACAAAAAGATTTTGGCGGTTGACGCGTTTGGTCTGAGTCTTGTCTCTGGTAACTCCTGGACCTTTGCCTGTTCTAGATATGAGTAGTTGGTGCTATTCTTTCTCTTCTTTGTGAGCAACTTGAAGCACGAAGTCATTATCGGAGGTAAGGTCAGATTATCCTTTGTTGTTCACCTATTTCTGCCTCCAGCTATTTCGCTCAATAACAAAACATGTCTTGGAAGGTAAGAATCAGTAGCGAAAATAATAAGGCTTCTCCGATGGCGACGGGTATGTGGTTAAAGAAAGTGAGACTGATAGCGAAACTGTTGCGAGTGCTAGATTTAGTGCGTTTTGTGGTGTTGCGTCTAGAAAGGAATGTATTAGCTTTGTATTAAGAAATAAGTGGAGCAAGATGGAGGGAAAAGAGAAACCAGTTTGAAAGAGGCTTTCACGGACGGCTTGTTTGTGTCTTACAGTAAACCACGAGTTATATATACATTCTGATTGTAGTAAAATATAAACTAAATAGTTCAACGTGTTTCTTATACATTCCAGTGAGAATGTGAAATATGAGCAATGACCTCAAGGTCAAAGTTTGAAGTGCATGAGGGTCAAAGAAAATCTTAACACAACTTCCAACAACAATTATTCACATATAATTGTCACTTGTTTTTCATATAACATATAATTACGACACAGTATTTTGTTGAAGTAGTTTACAACGTGTTTAAAATGAGAACATGTTGAACAATGGAATGATTTTTTGAATGTAAACAAAACAACGAGTCCAGTAAGTGGAGCCATCTGTCGGATAATGGAGGAAATAAATCATATAAAGTCCACAGCTTAACTTGATTGCATGTCATTATCGGGTTCTGACTCGCTGTTTATGTCTGAAAACGGTGTCCTTGTACTTCTTTGTCTTCGCATTGGCTGAAAGGCATCTTAACCAAGCTTGGGACGAATCGGGTTTCCAAAACCTGTTGGCGACACTATTGTTCTGTTGTCAGAGAAATTTATTAATGTTTGAATAAATTATATTTGTAATATTAGACAGAGGCACCGGTTCATGTCCATTGCTACATTCTTACAGTAAAATGTTAAACCAAGTAAAACTATTGTCATATGCATATCATAAAGGGAAACTTCTCGACTCACGCACACACACATACACATACACATAAAAAAAAAGACATTAATAGACCTCTTCGTTATGTGATTATCGGGTTAAGAAGTCTCATAACTTTGTCATGCAAAACGCTTGTGACACTAAAATTTTAAAAAAGTAATGACACTCCAGTTAGGAATGTTATCCAACCATAGGAAGAATACCGAAACTTAGAGACATTATATCTAGGTGTGGGTCTTTGGCCCACTTTTAGGTTCAGTCCCACTGTGTGGCACCTTGGGCAAATGTTTTCAGGTGGACCAAAGCATTGTGTATGTACATGTCTATGTGTGTGTGTGTGTCTCTGTTTGTCCCCCTCATCACTGCTTGACAACCAGTGTTGGTGCGTTTACATCCCTGTAACTTAACAGTTCAGGAAAAGAGGCTGATAGAATAAGTACTAGGTTTAAAAAGAATATGCCCTGGGGTCGATTTGTTTGACTAAAGCCCTTGAAGAGGGTGCTCCAGTATGGCCACAGTCAAATGACTGAAACAAGTAAAAGAATAAAGACGTGTAGATATATATGTAAGAACGACTGTGCGAACCCAAAAGGAGAAATGGTGACGAATGGTAAAACAGGGCTCCTTTTATTAAACACGTCACACGGTCGAACACAAAAATATATCAAATGATATGTAAATATGTTATACTTCGATAACGTAGTGAATTCGTAAATGCCAGTAAGATACAAGATAGAACACAACCGATGGAGATGAATAACAGTAGAATTTATTGTTGCATTAAAATGTATGTCTGTGTGTGTGTGAATGCGACATTATAAAAGACAGGCCGTTGTGTAAAGAAAAGAGTGTGTGTAAGTGATGCATGTATGTGTATGCGTGAGATACAGCAGATATAAAAAAAGTCAGTAACACATACGAATTTGCCAGTTCTTAGAGTACACAATAGGAACAGTCTGTATGTAAGAAGTTGAAGCGTGTGGGGCAGATCGATCACTCGTTGTGATGTTAGGACTTCCATGCCAAGCCGGGTTCTTGTATACAGTTGTTCGTCGCAGGCTAGGTTCTTGTCTGTTGTCTATCGTGGCGAAGGTGAATCGCACAAACAGAGTTAGAAGTTAGCTGGTGTACGTATAAGTCATGTTGGCGATGCTGGTGGCGAATCTTGTAGTTCGTAGTTGAAGTGGTGTTGATGATGGTGGTAGTCGTAGTGTTGTGTTGACTGGCGGCGATGTTGGTAGTAGTCGTAGAGTCGTGTTGCTTCTGGTAGTCGTACGAAGCTGTGCTTGTTGTCGCTAGCTGCTGCTGCTGTGTGTGGTACACGGAACAGGTCTCTAAGAGATCTGAACCGAGACGATTAGGCGGGTATAATTTAGGCTATTTATAACAAATTAGGGGCTCCAGGAAAGCATTAGAAAAACACTATCACGTGACCTTATTACGGGCTGTGATTGGTCAGTTTGCGTTCTGGCGGGAACGGTACAAAGCAGTTGCCGCTTCAAATAATAATCAGTCACGTGATGACAAGGAAAGAGATGTTTTCTACTACGCCCGAACTTGATTATATTTATAACAGCGAGAGAAGATGGCTTCTTTGTATACAATGGCGATCGAGGTGTTAGTTTCACTACATATATATATATATATAACAATTAGAATGAGTGTTCAACACTGCATTGATGGATAAAAATTCTTTATATATATATATATATATACACACACACCAATCCCTCGACTACTGCAGGTGTTACATTTCAAAACCCCTCATGATAGGTGAAAATCCACGAAGTAGTAACTGTACTGTATATATTTTTAAAATTATTTTTATAATTTGTATATATTTATTTTAGCATAAATGCAAAACAACACCCTTGAAGAATCAACGTAAGCTTAAATAATAAACCGTGATATGACGAGGGATTACTGTAGACATATTAAAGGAAAACGAAACCAAAGCGGGATGAGCATCTCAGGTCATTTATGATATTTAATTAGAGTAAGATGAATCAAAAGAAATACAAGTAATTAATGTCTTACAGCTGTTTCTGGGATATCCCAAGTAATGGGTCAACACCCCCATATACTGGGTACACTGTCATCGGGGACTAGGTGTGTATGCAGGAAAGTTCCAGACAGAGAATTCACAGCAGATAGAAGAATAAAGTTCACAGTTCATCTTGTTCCAGAGGGTATGAAAGTTTGTCCATATTTCCGTGAAGGTATCGCCCCTTAAATATAATCTCAGGTAAATCCAGGCAATATTATGAGTGAGGTATTGAAATTGAAGGAAGTAGTTAGCTTGTAAGAAAAATGATCCACATCTCACATTATATTCCCTTGTGGATCATTTTTCTTACAAGCTAACTACTTGATCTATTTCCTTCAACTTGAATGCCTCACTCAAAATATTGACTGGATTTACCTGAGGTTATACCTTCATGGAAATATGGACAAACTTTCATACCCTCTGAAACAAGATGAACTGTGAACTTCATTTTTCTATCTGCTGTGAATTCTCTGCCTGGAACTTTCCTGCATACACACTTTGTCTATGAATTACGGAATACCCAGTGTATGGAGTATTGAGCCATTACCTGGGATATCCCTGAAACAGCTGTACGACATTAATTACTTTTACTTTTTTTAATTTACCTTACTCTAATTAAATATTTTAAATGACCTGAGATACTCATCCTACCTTGGTATTGTTTTCCTTTAATATATACCTGCTAACTTGGAAGCCTACTACAAATCCCTACCTCCAGCCTCAGCTGTGAGCTTGGAACCTAACGGATGACCAATTATAGCACTTACACAGTGTACCTATTGGTTTAGATCATCAATGAACTAGACCCCTGTTTGTCAAAAATGTCATCAACAGTAGATATACATCACCATCACTCCAATACTGGTTCCCAGCCATGTGATTTTTCATGTTGGGAAACAGATGATAGTCAGACAGATCCAAATCAGAATAGGGAGGGTGATCAACCAGTTCAAAGCCACAACCACTTACAGCAGCCATTGAAAGCAAGGACTTGCATGCTGGAGCACTGTCCTCATGAGACAAGACCCCTTTCAGCAGTTTTCCTGGCTGTTTGGTCTTGATAGCCTTTTGTAACTGCCTCAGAAAATTGGCATAGTACTCTCAATTGATGGTGTGTCCCGTTTGAAGATAGTCAATAAACACAGTGCCTTTTGCATCCTAAAAAACTGAGGCCATCACATTCCCTGCAAATGAAATGACTTTGATCTTCTTTGGAGCAGGTGAGGAGACCGTCTCTTTGTATGTAGCTCAAAGTGATGAAGCAAAATTCATCCTAGGTTAGGAAACCAGCTGGATCTGCCTGAAACAATGTTTGATTTTCCCCGATCTGGCCTTTTGCACCTACCCTACAATGTTATTCAAAAAATAAACAGACCCATCATCATAATCTTGAAGCTTTGAGATAATGCGTGATTAATTCAAAAACTATGTGAATAAATAAGCTTTACATTCATCATCATTGTTTAACGTCTGGTCTTCATGCTGGCATGGGTTGGACGGTTTGACAGGGAGCTGTCCAGACTCCAATTCTCTGTTGTGGCATGGTTTCTATGGCAGGATGCCCTCCCTAATGCCAACCACTTTACAGAGTGTTCTCGGTGTTTTTTTATGTGCCACAGGTATGGATGCACTATGCAACATTGACACAAGTGCTTTTTTAAGTGGCACCAATACCTGAAAAGACAAGCTTGTATGTGTGGAAGACAGATTTTATTTAGCTTGACGTGTCTTATCAAGTTCAGCAACTTACATCTCCCAGTCCCATGTCATTTCTTCAATAAGGCCCAACATACAAAGATCCTTTCTCACCATTTCTTCTCGCGTCTTCCTGGACAGAGTAACTTGAATACCAATGGGTTAATGACAAATTATAAAGTAAATTGTTCAGATAAAAGTTTATATCTATAGTTTATTGTTATAGAAATGTAAAATTTCTGCTATAGTATATTAATATCTATTTGCTATTGTATATTATATTTTTTTGTTATTTCAGAATATCTTGGATTACATTGAAGCATCTCCAGATACTAAGATTACAGTTTGAAATAACCAGAACAAATAAAAACAGAAATTAGAAAACCATCCAAATATTGTGGTAAGAAAAGAAAAATCATGATGAATGAAATGTGTGGGAACACTGCAGAATGGAATATCCAGTCTCAAAGGATTGATTTTACAGATGTGCGTCCAAAAGATACAGGAAAAACATACCACTGTGATATCTGTAAAAAGTCATTCTCTCGTAGGGGGAACCTCACAACTCACAGACGGATTCACACAGGAGAGAAACCATATGATTGTGACGTCTGTGGTAAATCATTCTCGAAAAGTAATAATTTATCTAGTCACAAACGAATTCACACAGGGGAGAAGCCATATCAATGCGATATCTGTTATAAATCATTTTCTAAGGGAAGTAATTTAACTGAACACAAACATATTCATACAGGAGAGAGACCATATCACTGTGCTATCTGTGGTAAATCATTCTCAAAAGTTGGTGACTTGGCTACACACACCCGCATTCATACTGGAGTGAAGCCATATCAGTGTGACGACTGTGGCAAATCGTTCTCCAAAAGTGATAACTTGACTAATCACAAACGAATTCATACAGGAGAGAAACCATATCCATGTGATATCTGTGGGAAATCATTCTCAAAAGTAAGCAACTTAACTGAACACAGACATATTCATACAGGAGAGAAACCATATCACTGTGATATTTGTGATAAATCATTTTCTAAAAGTAGTAATTTAACTAGTCACAAACGTATTCACACAGGTGAGAAGCCATATCATTGTGATATCTGTGGTAAATCATTTTCCAAGGGATGTAACCTAACGAAACATAAACGTATTCATAAAGGAAGGAAACTATACCACTTTGATATGTGCTGAATCATTCTCTCAAAAATTACAATTAAACAGGTATCTAATCATACTGAAGAATTGCTGTATCAACATCAAAAATCATTTAATGAAAAATATCATCCATCATAACATCATCATCATCATCATCATCGTTTAACGTCTGCTTTCCCTGCTAGCATGGGTTGGACGATTTGACTGAGGACTGGTGGACCAGGTGGCTACACAAGGCTCCAATCTGATTTGGCAGAGTTTCTACAGCTGGATGCCCTTCCTAACGCCATCCACTCCTGAAGGCCAGTGAGGTGGTACTGGCAACAGCCACGCTCAAAATGGTGTATTTTACATGCCACTGGCACTGGCAACGGTCTCGCTTGAATGACTTTTCACAGGCCACTGGCACAAGTGCTAGGAAGGCGACGTTGGTAACAATCATGCTCAAATGGTGCTATTTACATGCCATCGGCACGGAAGCCAGACAGCTGGTGCTCTTAGTGCTGCACTGGTACAGGTGCTTTCACTTGCCCCAACTGGTCTTTGCAAGCCGAATTTAGTGTTCAATGACGGTGCCAGTCTACAAATTTAGTTCGATTTCAATTTGACTTGCCTCAACAGGTCTTTGCAATGAAGGAATGTTATGCGTAAGTGGGCTGGCTACATCCCTGGCAGAGGCCTTGGATTTTGGTCATACTTGGCTTGCCGGGTCTTCTCACGCACAGCATATTTCCAAAGGTCTCGGTCATTAGTCATTGCCTCGGTGAGGCCTAATGTTCGATGGTCGTGCTTCACCACCTCATCCCAGGTCTTCCTGAGTCTACCTCTTCTACAGGTTCCCTCAACCGCTAGGCTGTGTCACTTTTTCACACAGCTATCCTCGTCCATACCAGCGCAATCGTCTCTCTTGCACACCACAACTGATGCCTCTTAGGTTCAACTTTGCTCTCAAGATACTTACTCTCTGTTGAGTATGCACACTGACATTACACATCCATCGGAGCATACTGGCTTCATTTTTGCGAGTTTACGCATGTCCTCAGCGGTCACGGCCCATGTTTCACTGCCATGTAGCATGGCTGTTTGTACACATGCGTCATACAGTGTGCCTTTTACTCTGAGTGAGAGGCCTTTTGTCGCCAGCAGAGGTAAGCTCTCTGAACTTTGCCCAGGCTATTCTTATTCTAGCAGCTACACTTTCAGCGCACCCTCCCCCACTACTAACTTGGTCACCTAGATAGCGGAAGCTATCAACTACATCTAGTTTTTCTCCTTGGAATGTGGCAGAAGTTGTTTTCTGCACATTTACAGTGTTTATAGCTCCTGAACATCTGCTACATACAAAAACTAACTTCCTAGTTAACCTGCCTTTGATATTGCTGCACCTCTTATGTGTCCATAGCTTGCACTGGATACATGTTATAGAGTTTCTACCTACACCTTTTCTACAGATCGAGCAGAGCCATCTGCCTGAAGGGGTTTGTGTTTTGTCTACCTTCCTACTTATTAGGACTTGGTTTTTGCTAGGTTGACTCTAAGGCCCTTCGATTCTAGTCCCTGCTTCCACACCTGAAACTTCTCCTCTAGTTCTGATAGTGACTCAGCAATTAGTGCAAGGTCATCAGCAGAGACGAGCTCCCAGGGGCATCCTGTCTTGAATTCCTCTGTTATCGCCGGGAGGACTATGATAAATAGGAGGGGCCTGAGGACAACCTTGGTGGACCCCTACCTCTACCCGGAATTCTTCACTGTACTCATTGCTAACCCTCACCTTACTGACAGCATCTCTGTACATGGCTCGTACAGCTCTCACTAACCATTCTTCTATCCCTAGTTTCTTTATTGGCCACCAGATAATGAATCGGGGGACCCTATCAAAGGCTTTCTCCATGTCAACAAAAGCCAGGTACAGAGGTTTATCATTGGCTAGGTGTTTCTGCAGCTGTCTTACCAGAAATATAGCATCAGTGGTGCTTTTCCCTGGCACGAACCCAAACTGCATCTCATCTAAACTGACAGTGCCAGATATTTTGAGCATCTCTGCAGTGATTCCTGATGGGCCGGGGGCTTTCCCTGTCTTCATAGTCTTAATTGCTTTATCTACCATGGTACTGTCAATTCGGATAGCTGGTCCCTCTGTTGGCTCGACATTCGGCAGACTCTCATTCTCCCATTCATTCTCTTTATTGAGCAATCTTTCGTAGTGGCATCTC
>NC_069008.1:7388289-7407622 GCF_001194135.2 Octopus bimaculoides | reverse complement strand
GACACACTTGCTTACATACCTGGAATTTCTTCTCCAATTATACTCCAGATTCTGCAATAAGAGCAAGGCCATCAGCACATAGCAGTTCCCATGGGCACCCAGTTTTGAATCTTTCTGTTATGGCCTGAGGACTATGATAAATAAGAATGGGCTGAGAATTGAGCCCTACATGTACGCTAAATTCATCATTGTATTCATAGCCGACTCTTACCCTACTGACAGCACTGCTGTATTTGGCTTGTACAGCTCTAACAAGCCACTCTTCTACTCCTAACTTCCTTAGAGACCACCAGATGACAGAGTGAGGGACTCAGTCAAAAGCTTTCTCTACGTCAACAAAAGCCAAATACAGTGGCTTACTTTTGATCAAATACTTTTTCTGCATCTGTCACACTAGGAAGATGGTACCTAGGTACAAAAGCAAACTGCATCTCTTCCAGTTTAATTCTATTCCTAATCAATTGAGCTATAACTCTCTCAGTAGCTTTCATGACCTTGTCAAGCAATTTGATACCTCTATAGTTGTTTGTATCCTAGACATCACCTTTACCCTTATAGCAGCTAACTATAATACTACTACACCAGTTATTGGTGATAACACTTTCCTCTAGGCTGTATCCCACACTGCCAGTTATTTTAATCATCTCGGCAGTGATTCCTGATGGTCCAGGGGCTTTCTCTGTCTTCATATCCTTAATTGCCATATCTATTATACTACTGCCAACTCTGATGGCTGGTCCCTCAGTGGTTCAATATTTGAAAGACTTTCCTTCTCCCATTCATTTTCCACATTTAATAACCTTTCATAATGGCATCTCCACACATCTTTCTTCTCTGAGTCACTAAGTGCAAGCATGCCATTATCCATTCTCACACATTTCTCACCCACCACATCTCTGTTCTCTCTAATACACTGCTTTGCAATCCTGTACAATCCTATCTCTATTTTAGATGGTTTAATTTATCTACATTTGAGATTTCTATTTTCAATTTTAATTTTAAAAATATATATTTCACCATTAAGTTTTAACTCCACCCCACCAACTGGGTGCAAATCCACACGGTTATGTTCTGAAAACCAGTCACCTAATCAAAGTTAAATGCTTATTTGTTGAATTGTTTAACATCATATGATATTACATGTATCATGAAAATTTTTTTTTAGTAAAATCACAACTGTCTGACGAACAGTAACATTTTGTGAAGATTTTTCTGATTTTAATAAAAAATGCATATTACTCTACCCTTGGTAGTTGAGTACTATTTGTTTTTTCCACCTTGCTTTGCATTTATGTGCTTATTTGTGTGTGTGTATGCATACATGCACATACACTATATTTTATATACATTATTTCATGTATATAATGTTTGAAATTTATTGTATATACTCCGTCATGAATATAATTTTGTTGATTTGTAAGATTCATGTAATTTTATCATTTCAGTTATAACATTTCATGACTTGATGGTTAAGCTATATGTTACTTTACAAGTATCAATGTAACCTTGGATTGCCAAGTTACTGACATAATTTGCATATTAATTTGTCCTAGTCACAAACATTCTCATTACACAGTCTGGTGGAATGAAATTGCAGTATATTACTGGTTGTTTTTTTTTGTTTTTTGTTTTTTTGTTTGACCATATATTAAAGAAAGATTTTAAAATCTAATTCAATCCAATTCTATATTTGTTTCAGCCTAACATGGCCAAATAAGGAATTCCAAGTTTCTTATTTTCAACTGTAAATGTTTGGGTGTGCACTTTCTTACTGCAAAATGTCTTCATTATTTGTCAGTGGATGTACAATATTTTTCATTGCATGTCACAATATTTTGAAAATTATTTTTCAATGAAAATGATATTCCCACAACAAAGCTAACAAGATTTGTAACAATTCAGTTTTTCTACTTCATAAAAATTACAATATTTGTAGCTTTTGTATTACCATGTTGTTTGTTATAAGTATCATAAATAACAATGTCACATTTGTGGGATTTTATATTGCAATACAAGACTGCCTTTCACTTGGTTACTATCAATCATTTGGCTACATCACATTTTCACTTGACAACTTCCCTCATTAGGTTAAATGATCTACAGTTATACTCTTTTACTTGTTTCAGTCATTTGACTATGGCCATGCTGGGGCACCACCTTAAGGGACTTTAGTTGAAGGAATTGACCCCAGGACTTATTCATTGTAAGCTTATTACTTACTTTATGGGTCTCTTTTGCTGAACCATAGAAAACGGGACATAAACACACAAGCATCGGTTGTCAAGTGATAGTGGGAGCACAAAGACAGACACAAATTCATGAATGTATACATATATACACACACACACATGTGATGGGCTTCTTTCAGTTTCCGTCTACCAAATCCACTCACTAGACTTTGGATGGCCTCAGGCTATAGTAGAAGACACTTGCCCAAGGCACGACACAGTGGGATTGAACCCAGAACCATGTGGTTGTGAAGTAAGCTTCTTGTCACCACTCATTCATTGCTTAACTTCTCAGTTCTGGCATTTTCTAAACTGGCCCAAATGATGTTGGCATCAACTTTAAAATTCACCCGGGGCTTGGCCTTCATGCTATCTGTCCTCTACAAAAGTCATGTTCATATCACATCCCAACACTAAGACAGAACTATTCCACTTCAACTGGACCTGCTCTCTTTAACATGCCAAGACACATAAAAGAAAAAGATCCTCTAACATTCAAATGGTTCCTGGATGAATACCTCCAACAAATTCCAGACAAACCACCTATTCCTGGTTATATCTCAGGAACCAGTAACTCTTTACTCGAATGAGGTATAGTGCCTAATGAATAACCGTAAGAAAAATCATTGTTAAATGTCTTTCTCAGGTGGTGCTATTGAGTTAGACATGGCCTGAGTCAATTCTGGCTGAGATTTAAAGAAATATGCAACTCATGTCATAAGCTGATCAATTGTGTATATTCTATAATTTGTGTCAACACAAGTCTTGATCAGATGTTCCGCGTATAAAATGATTGAAGGATAATTTCATTGTAAAACTGTTTTATTTAGATTTCAGGACTCAGAATCTTGAATCTTGAGGATCTCATCACTATTTCACTTGTTTCAGTCATTTTGACTGTGGCCATGATGGAGCACCACCTTAAATTGACCCCAGGACTTATTGTAAGCCTTATTAAGTACTTATCCTATTTGCTTCATTTGCCAAACCACTAAGTTACAGGGATGTAACGCCCCAACATTGATTGTCAAGCAATGGTGGGGGGACAAAGACACACACACATGTATATATGATGGGTTTCTTTCAGTTTCCATCTGCCAAATCCACTCACAAGGCTTTGGTCAACCCAAGGCTTTAGTAGAAGACACTTGCTCAAAGTGCCATGCAGTGGGACTGAACCTGGAACCATGTAGTTGGGAAGCAAGCTTCTTACCAAACAGCTATCTTACCATTGTTGCAATGATTAACCTGGCTTCATTTAGTTGTTGTTTGACAGTGTTTACTTGATGATAGTCATTGCTAGTGGTGAATTAGAACTTGGCTGAATCAATGAATCAAGAATGAATGCTTGCTTTCACAGCACCATCACAACAAAGCTAACCAGACCTAAGATTGATGTTTTAAACAAAATTCTTAGACAACCAAAAATATTTTCTTCTGAGCACAATTGATTCTGTTAATAAAATCCAATTTTATAAGCTCTGCTTGATTTGAACCTTATGAAGATGAGAGAGGAACAAGATATGTGGTGCATTGCTGTACTCGATAAGACCCAGCCACCACAACAGAATTAAGATCCTAAAATGAAGGTACCACATAAAAAAGCATTGGTGTGGGTGCTGGTACCACATAAAAAAGCATTGGTGCTAATCCCACTTAAAAAGCACTGGTGATGGTGCCACATAAAATCACCTAGTACACTCTGTGGTGTGGTTGGCATTAGGAAGGGCATCCAGCCATAAAAACCAAGCCAAAACAAACAATGGAATCTGGTACAGCCCCTGGCCTTGCCAGTTCTTGTCAAGCCATCCAACCCATGCCAGTATGGAAAATGAACGTTAAATACTGATGATGAAGTAGAAGCACAGTGAACCTTAGCAAGAAATTATTGGCTGGTTGTTGTTGTTTTTGCTCTAGTCACAAATTTTAACTCTTTAGCATTTAAACCTATCATATCAGACCCAAATATTTTACCTGTTTTATGCTGAAATTGACCAGATCCAACTTCTCATACGTACCCTACAATGACATTATAAAAATAAGCAATCACATCATTGGAATATGAAATCTATGAGATGGTATTTTACTTGTTTCAGTCATTTGACTGCAGCCATGCTGGAGTACCACCTTGGGTTTTAGTCAAACAAATCGACCCTGGGACTTATTTCTTAAGCATAGTACTTATTCTATTAATCTCTTTTGCCAAACTGCTAGATTAAAGGGATGTAAACACACCAACACCAATTGTCAAGCAGGGATGGTGGGACAAACACACATAGATATATACATACACACACACACACATATATATATATATATATATATATATATATATACACGACAGGCTGTTTCAGTTTCCATCTACCAAATCCACTCACATAGCTTGGGTCGGTGCGAAGCTATAGTAGAAGACACTTGCCCATGGTGCCATACAGTTGGACTGAACCTGGAACCATGTGGTTGAGAAGCAAGCTTCTTACCACCACAGCCACGCCTACACCTGTTGAATTCAAAACGATATGAATAAATAAGCTTTACATTTGACAGAATATTCTGAATTCTAAAGGGTTAATCAGCCTGAGAAGACGAATCCTTCTTTAGCTTTGGTGATTTTTTTTCAACTCTTTAGCATTCACTTTACTCTGTCAAATGTAATATTTATTTCTTACTTACACTCATGCTGGTGGCACATAAAAAGCACCTGTCAAGTGTTGGGCCTCATGGAGGCAATGTATCTGATGCTGGTGTCACGTAATTGGCACCCGTGCCAGTGGCACATACAAAAGAACCTTTCGAGCATTGGGTATCTTGGAGGCAATGACAAATGACCAAGACCTTCAGCAATGTTCTGTGCTTGAGAAGAAGACCCATCAAGCCAAGTAAAATTGTAGTTGAGACAGATACTGGTGTCACGCAACTGGCACCCATGCTGGTGGCACGTAAAAGCACCCATTACAATCTTGGAGTGGATGGCATTAGGAAGGGCATTAGCCCCTCAGCTTACCAGCAGTGGTCAAACTGTCCAACCCAGGCCAGTATGAACAACAGACGTTGATGATTTATTCACTTTGTTTTTAATTCTTCGTGCATCTGGTAGCTTTGAGATTTTGATGATGTGACTGGTGATTTCTAGAATGACATTGTAGGTTAGGTGTGAGAGGTCAGAACTAGCTGGTTTGAACATAAAACTGGTAGAATATTTGGGCTGGATATGACTGGTTTAACCCTTTAGCATTTGATTAAGCCATATCTGGCCCAAATATTTTATGTTTTTATGTTGAAACGAAACCAGATTTGGCCTCTCACACCTACCCTACAATGTTATTCTAAATATAAGCAGCCACATTACAGTTGATGGATTAATCTGAATGCTAAAGGGTTAAATCTTCTCATGAATAATCTTGAATTGTTGTAAGATATTTTTTGAATTTAATGATGGCTTTGATGCCATGTAATGCAAGGAATTCTGGCTTGAACGGTTCAGAGTTTGTATCATGTATATGCAGATTTGAGTGAAACAGAATTAGCTATGGCTGTTTTTTTTTTTTCAACATTATCAAAATGTAAATGTTTATTTGACATCATCTTAATGTTGTTAGTTGATTGTTAGTTACAAATTCCCATTATCAGTTGTCATGGTTACAATAATTACATACTGTGGTAGACTTATCTATGTAAGATCAGACACACCATAACACTGAATTAGAACATGTAGTAGCTTTAAATAGTCCTGACAACCTTAGTACAGTGAATACAAGGGAGTACTGAAAGCTCCAGGCTTTAAGGGTATCACGAAAGGCCTGGTTGGAGGCCCAACCTTCTGAGTTTTTTTACAGGACTTAGAAAAACTGAAGGACTGCTGAGAGAGGAATATGTTGAATAAAATCATAATTAACTGATCCTCCTGCATTTTCTTTTACCCTAAGACAAGAACTTAATACCACCCTGCACACCCTGTGTTGCCCAGTTTAGCACCACCCCCTAACACTTTCAGCAGAGTCCACTCTGCTGCAAACATCTGAGCCAGGTTCCTGGTTTAAGGAAACCTTTGCTACCTCCTTCCCAAGAGTTTCTGAAGCAATGTCAAGGGTCATGAACACTGACTAAAAGATGAAAAAAAAAATAAAAGCATGCAAAATACAATCAATGTCAAGGGTCATGAACACTGACTAAAAGATGAAAAAAAAAAACAAAAGCATGCAAAATACAATCAATGTCACAACAACAATATGAAAATGAAGTTTAATCTGATGCATTTATAAACAAAAACAGACAGCAATTTTCAACAAACTTCGCATCTGTAATATTTTATTGATGTTTTTCTAATCAGAAATATTGGTTTCATATTTTGGCACAAGGCCTGCAATTTGGGGGGAGTGAACTAGTTGATTACATCGATCCCAGTGTTCAACTGGTATTTATCTTATCAACTCCAAAAGGGTGAAAAGCAAAATTGACCATGGCAGAGTTTGAACTTGGACTGTAAAGATGGATAAAATCCCACAAAGCATTTTGCCCAGTGTGCTAACAGTCCTGCCAACTGGTCACCCTATTGCTAATCAGAAATATCAAGATTACAACTGCAAAATTAGAATTACTAATGAATGATTATTTTTTTGGTTTCACGTGTTTTAGTGGTCATGCTGGGACACTACCTTGTAGAATTTTTAGTTGAATATATCAACCTCAGTACTTATTTTTGTGTTAAGCCAAGTGCTTATTCTATTGGTCTCTTTTACCAAACCACTAAGTCATGGGAACATAAACACACCAGTACCGGTTTTCAAAATGTAGTGGTGGGGAAAAGAACACAGACACAAAGACACATGCACAAATACATCATCATTTAATGTCCACTTTCCATGCTGGCATGGGTTGGACAGTTTGACTGGAACTGGTAAGCCGGAGAGCTGCACCAGGTTCCAGTCTGATTTGGCATAGAATTCTACAGCTGGATGCGTTTCCTAACGTCAACCACTCTGAGACTGTAATGGGTGCTTTTTGTCTATGTGCCACTGACATAGGCCACAACTATGCGGTCACATGGCTTGATGAGTCTTTTCAAGCACAACATATCGCCAAAGGTCTCGGTCACTTGCCATTGCATCCATGAGGCCTAAGATGCCAAAATCATGCTTCACCACCTCATCCCAGGTCTTCCTGGGGCCACCTCTTCCACAGGTTCTCTCCTCGGTTGGAGATCAGCACTTCTTTACACAGCTGTCCTCGTCCATGCACATCACATGACCATATCAGTGCAGTCATGTCTTGCACACATCTGATGCTTCTTATGCCCAGTTTTTCTCAAAATGCTTACACTCTGTCTTACATGCATACTGACATTGCACATTCACTGAAGCATACAATCTTCATTCCTTTGCATGTCCTCTATGGTCACAGCCCACGCATGACTGTTTGCAAACAGGCATCATACAATCTGCTTTCCACTCTAAGGAAGAGACACTTTGTTACCAACAAAGATAGAAGCTCTTTGAACTTTGCCCAGCCTATTCTTATTCTAACAGCTACACTTTCAGAGCATCTACTTGCACTGCTGACTTGGTCACCAAGATAATGGAAGTTATCAACTACTTCTAGAAATCCCCACCTAGCATTTGATGGAGTCTATTTTTTGCATATTTCTAGTGTTTATTGTACCTGTGCATCTGCCACACACAAAGACTATTCTCCCTGTTAACCTTTCTCTGACATTGCTGCCCCTCTTATGAGTCTATAGCTTGCACCAGGTACACCTTATGGAGTTTCTACATATCAAGCAGGGCCATCTATCTGAAGGGATTTGTGATTTGTCCACTTTCCAGCTTATTAAGACTTTGGTTTTTAGCTAAATTAACTCTAAGGCCCTTTGATTCTAGATCTTCCTTCCACACTCCAAACTAGTTCTGGTAATGATTTAACTATAATAACAAGGTCATCAGCATACAGGAGCTCCCAGGGACAGCCCAACTTAAATTCCTCTGCTATTGGACTGATCCTTGGTGAACCCCTACTTGTAAACTTAATTCATTGCTATATTTGTTGCCAACCCTCACCTTACTGACAGCATCCCTGTACATGGCTTGTATAACTCTCACCAACCACTCATATATCTCTAGTTTCCACACTGGCCACCAGATAAGGCTCTCTCCATGTCAACAAAATATTTATATATATCAGATTGGAGCCTGGTGTAGCCATCTGGTTTCACCAGTCCTCAGTCAAATCGTCCAACCCAAGCTAGCATGGAAAGCGGACGTTAAACGACGACGACGACGATATAAAAATATATATATATATATATATATATATATATATATATATATACATGCACACACAAGATGGGCTTCTTTCAATTTCCATCTACCAAATCCACTTACTAGGCTTTGGTTGGCCTGAGGCTATAGAAGACACTTGCCCAAAATAACATATAGTGAGACTGAACCCTGAGCCCTGAGGTTGGAAACCAAGCTTCTTACCACATAGCCACTCTAGTACCTATGATTTCTCAGATCTTTCTTAATGAAACAGTTATTTCCCAGTGTGCATTTTTTTATGCTTTGTTAAATCACTGTTGGAGACGAAAGATTTCATACACATTTCACAGTGATAAGGTCTTTCTCCTGTATGAATTCTTTTGTGTCTCTTTACATCACTGTTCTGGGCAAAAGCTTTCCCACATATTTCACAAGGATATGGTTTTTCTCCAGTATGTATTCGTATGTGAACAACAAGAGTAGAATTATCAGTGAACGATTTCCCACACATTTCACAGTGGAATGGTCTTTCTCCGGTATGTGTTCTTTTGTGTTTTTTGAAGTGACTATTACAGACAAAATCTTTTCCGCATATCTCACAACAATACGGTTTCTCTCCTGTGTGACTACGGATGTGAACAACAAGACTAGAATTATCAGAGAACGATTTGCCACAGATTTCACAGTTACAAAGTTTTACTCCAGTGTGTACTTTTTTGTGTATCGTTAACCTACTGTTTGACACAAAATATTCTCCACATATTTCACAACGATATGGTTTCTCTCCGCTGTGTATTCTTTGGTGGATAACAAAACTAGAATTCTGAGTGAAAGACTTCCCACAGATTTCACAATGGAAAGGTTTTTCTCCAGTATGGATTCTTTTGTGTTTTGTTAAATCACTTTTATAGACAAAAGATTTGCCACAGATTTCACAACAAAAAGGAGTTTCTCCAGTGTGACTACGTTTGTGAACTGCAAGACTAGAACTGTAGGTGAAAGAGTTTCCACAGATTTTACAGAGGTAGGGTTTTTCTCCAGTGTGAATTCTTTTATGCTTTGTTAAATCACCAGTCTTGACAAATGATTTCCCACAAATTTCACAATGATATGGCTTCTCTCCAGTGTGTATTCTTTCGTGAACTACAAGACTAGAATTATCGGAGAACGATTTCCCACAGATGTCACAGTGATATGGTTTTTCTCCAGTATGTATTCTCGAGTGTATTGTTAAGACACTGTTACAAACAAAGTATTTCCCACAAATTTCACAATGAAACGGTTTGTCTTCGGTATGTCTTCTTAAGTGTTCTGTTAAGTCACTGTCAGAGACGAAAGCTTTCCCGCATATCTCACAATGAAAAAGTGTATCTTTATTGTGTATTTCTTTGTGTGTGAAGACTTCATATTCTGAAGAGAACATCTTCTTACATATCTCACAGCTATATTCGGAAAGATTTTTGTGTACTGCTTCTTCACAATTGTCTGTATATGCACTTGTATCTAAATTGTTTAAGACTCCTGAGTTTGAAACTCCCAAGCGATTAACGTTTTCCATATTAATTCTTGAGAAACATCTGCGAGTTCTGTCACTTACAGTTCAACATCTTGTTTTAGATATCCTGGCGATCTGTTCACATGTGTGGACAATATGTGGTGTATATATATCTTCTACTTACCAGTAGAATGTTTGATTTGAAGTTCAAACAAAAAGTCAAGAAGGGCCAGGAAGTTATTAATTCATTGATGATTAAAATCCATTTCCTCTGTCCTTGCAAAATAGGGAACAATCAACTCACGGTATAACGTAAGTTTGTGATGAAGGTGACGAAGCACCGATCCTGAAAAATTTAAGTCACCCTAACTTATCCACAAATATTAATGATCACCATAAGATGAGATGATTATTACACATTACACAATTAAATTCGCTGAACTAATTACAAATATAATAAATAGGCGGTGTCGTTGAATATTTTCCCCTGTTTGAATGACGCCGGTGATAAATGTTAAAAGTCCCTCTTCTCCTCTGAAAGGAAACCAGAAGGAAGAATATGAGAAAATAACTCGGCTTCCTTGAATTATCGAAACAAAATAAGTAAAGAAGAAATAGTTTCGCCATGAACTAATCACAAACTTTTAAATTTCGTTATCTTTTTCTTCTGAAAACTTTCAAATAAATAGTCATGTTTCTTTCTTTTTTTTTTTCAAGTTAGAACTGTCTTATTTTCGGTTAATATATAATTGAACACCCGGTCACACACAAAATAAATAAATAAATAAAACAATCCAATAAATGTTTAAAAAGGGTGTAGAAAACGAATATGAAAACAAAAATTTGCGTAAACAAATGGAGGTGGGAGTGGGGAGAGGACTTTCGGAAAATTCACATGATCCGATTTTTCCATCATAACTTTCATGAAAATGGATATATAGTCATGAAACTTGATAGAAATACCTTTCAAATGGCATAGATTACAATTATAAAGAAATTGGGTGGGGGGATATATATATATACACGATGATTGTACCTCTGCCAAGTAATTGGTTCGTTGTCGCAAATTGAGGAAAAGTGAGTGATTTAAGGGAGATTTGGCTGTTGTATCCGGTACATCCCAAGACAACTCTCCTCGTTTCTTTATTTACTCTCGCATGTATTGAGGTTTTCTACATATTTTGATGTAACTTTTTTTTGCTACTGAACCAAATCTCAAACTATTTATGCCAAAGTGTAACTGAGGAGGTGCCCTCTTTAAAACTGTTAACAGTATGCAATTTAGTTGAGAACTGAATTAGTGGTGAAGCTTGGAAGCTGCTGCGATTGATGAAATGGTGGACTTGAGAATATATTCAACCACTACCATGGTGTTATGCAGTGGGACTGAACCCGGAACCATGTGTGACGGCAATGACTGCCAGGCAGTGAGAACGTGGCAATGAGTGAGCTCATTGCTCAAGCCCATGTGTTGACACAAAACACCAGGCAGAATGCAGTGGCGATGGCAACTTCAGAAGCCTCTGATATTACGTGATGATCAGTAAAGAATGAGGAGAGAAAAACTGCTGTGGAGCGGCAGCAACTGTTTATGGGCTGGTGAGGAACTATGTGGAGACAAAGCCTGAACTTTTGTGCTACCAGTGCAGGCAGACAGGGCTTATCGCTTGAAATTATGTCTAGGGAAAAGGTCACAGAGGAGTTGCTGCCCCTTGAACTTCGCTTGCATGCAAATAGAGGCTCTTGTGCAGTCGCTACCCATAGTTGAAGTCCCCGTTGGAGGAAAGGCATTCAGAACCCTTATAAATACTGGCTGTATGTCTATCGTGACCCCAAGGGTGACAAAAAATGGAGTGTTCAGGTGGTCGACAGCAGCGAAATTGGATGTAAGAGTAGCGGCAAAGTGGTGATAGCAGTGCGGGACACAACACTGAGGCTGCTGGCGATTGTGATCAACCATGTGGTAGACAGAATTGATGTGTTGATGGGTATGGACATGATCAACTGCCTTGGAAATGTCAGTGTTAGTGGAGACATGGTTTCATTTGTAGTGCAGGGGCATCATGCGCTGTGAGTTTGCAACATAAGAGAGGGCAGAGATCTATGGGGGATTGTACTGCTTACACCTTTGAGGATAAAGATTTTCAGGCAATGGACAGTAGAGTGGTGCTGGAAGGGAGAGCCCCTGATACTGAAGAACAGGCTAAGCTGTTATCAGTATATCATGAAAGGAGATGCTAGGAATGAGTTTGAAGGAGAGGTAGAGAGATGGATCAAGGAGGGTATCCTTATCCCATGGAAGGATAAAGTGAAGGGCAGAGTGCTTTTACTAATGGCAGTGGTGGAGCCATCGAAGGGCAAGGTCAGGCCAGTACTGGACTTTTTGCTTGGACATTTATTACTTCCAAGATTCCACTCACTATGAAACATACATAGTCCTGATTTTATCTACTCCATTCCTAAACTCTTGGATTTTTATTCACACACCTGGCAATCCTGACTTCCAACTGTGCAATATTAAATAATTTTCTATGAAGCTTAATGAAATAACGAATGATATTATGAACAATGAACTATTAAAAAAAAAAAATTAACAAGTTTAAAATTTTTCATATAAATCGTGTCGAAGGCAAGGCACCCAGCCATCTGGGTAGAACCTTTAGTTTTCAACCCAGCCCCACCTACCTGGTACTACTCATACCCAGCTTGCACACCACAGGCTTCCATCTTTTCACAAGCATATCTTGTGACAGACACCTCCTCTCCAGCCTCATCTTACTACCGAGGTCGTAACTAAAAAAGTTGACCAACCCCTGGCCAGAGACGAAGGTACCTGTCACTATAGCTTTCACATGTGTCTTCCATACTGTTTCTTTCAGTATGGCTACTACACAGAAAAAAACAAGCCTTCCTTTCCCTGTTGAGGAACGGAGGCAGAACAATCTTGATGATAGACTCAGCTGATAGCTGTACTCTTCCCATCACTGACAACAGTTGTTCGGCAAAAGCTATCAGTCCTGATAACTTTGGACACTCCATGAATGCGTGCAAGACGGTTTCTATATCCTGCTCACATTGCAGGCATGTCGGCGAGACAGTACTCCTGTGCCTAGACAGCTTATCACGAACAGGTAACACCGCACGGAAACACTGCCAGGCCAGGGATTTCTGGTAATTATCCAGATACCTTGGCCCGAATGTTCTCCTGAACATCGTAGCCCAGGGTCTCCCCCAGGGTGTCTTCAGACATAAATTCCACTAACCCACTAAAGAAATCCCCAGTGGAACTCTTGTTGCTGGCATTGCCTGCCCGAGAGTAGCTGGAGTGCTGTCAGGCACTCCAAATGCCACTCCCTCAGTTTAGGACATTAACTGAGGAAGGTAAAACCGAGCATGCGGTGACCACACCTGCTCTCCGTCCAGGTAAAGCCAGAGATGCCTCAACCTTAATGTGAGTTTACACATCTTCAGCCAAGGCATCCCTAACCCACCCTTTGGCAGGAGACAGAGTGCTTCATAAGTGGCTTTCCTCCCTTCCACAAAAGGCAGAAGAGGATTCTTTCCAACTTGTTCAGCCACAAATCGGGACAAAGCACCACAGTCAGACCGCTAAGTTATGGGGGATGTAAACACACCACCATCAGTTGTCAAGCAATGTTGGGGGACAAACACAGACACACAAACACATATATATACATATATACGACAGGCTTCTTTCAGTTTCCATCTACCAAATCCACTCACAAGGCTTTGGTTGACCCGAGGCTATAGTAGAAGACACTTGCCCAAGGTGCCACGCAGTGGGACTGAACCCGGAACCATGCGGTTGGTAAGCAAGCTACTTACCACACAGCCACTACTGCGCCTATATATACATATGAATTTATATAATCCAGCGGTAATCACAAAATTGTTCCTATAGGGGATCCAGCTACATACCACATAGGAGTGTATGTAGAGCCCTATGCAGTTGAAATCCAGTAAAACCTTTCAATGAAAATTATTTCATGAGGAGTATATAGAATATAAAGAGAGCCAGGAACTGTGAGATGAATATATTTACTTCACCAGTTGATATCCATTGGATGACAGCCATTTTGCAGCCAACATCATTAAGGAATATTTTATTTTACAATATTCATTTTTAGTGCACAAATTTCAATTAGATTTTACATAAATTTCTCAGTAAATCTTTTAACCAGACATGATGAATCAACATTATTGAATACTTCTGTTCATGAACCCTTTAGCATTCAGATTGTCAAATGTAATGCTTATTTATTCACATTGTTTTGAATAATCATGCATTATTTCAAAGCTTTGAGATTCTGATGTTGTGATTGCATATTTTTAGAATGACATTGTAGGGTAGGCATAAGAATCCAGATTTGGCCAGTTTGGACATAAACCATGTAGAAAATTTGGGCCAGATATAGTCTGCTTCAATGCTAAAGTGTTAAGGCTTTCATTATCAAATACTTTTAATACAACTGAGCATCCTTATCCAATCTGTACAAAGAACACTGGAGTCTGATAAACAAAAATTTCTTCTCCTACACCCCCCCCCTCCCCAGATGTCTATATATTATGAATAGTAGTAGTAGTAAAGTTCCTCCCCAAGTTATATAGACTCATAGGGCTGGTTTCCATGGTGTATATATTCCCCACCTGGTCTGGCACTGGATTACTCCGTTTTGCCAGCTGAGTGGACTGGAGCAACGTGAAATGAAGTGTCTTGCTCAAGAACATAATACATCGGCTGGTCCAGTAACTGAAACCACAATCTTACTATCAGGAGTCCAACACCCTTACCATTAAGCTATGTGCCTCCATATTATGAATAGAATACTATAAATATATAATAAAATTTTTTTTTTAAACTATCACTCTGTATGTATTAAGATCTATTCTTTTTACAATTTTAGCAGAGGGGTAATGTTCTGATGGTGAGGTTAAAGAATGGTAAGAAGAAAGGAGGGAGAGAGTGGGGAGAGAAATGGTAGTGTTGGTAGTGACTGGATACTGAAAAGTATATATTTTTAAAGATTAAATTAAGTTTTTTATATCACCTGTCACTTAAGACATATGCATAAGTGCAATTCTTTGAAATATTCACACATATTTATGTTGCAGATATATGCAACTTAACTAATGGTCGTATGATAAGTACAGGATATTTTTTTTGTTTATGGGGAAAATAAGAATGAATATTGATTTTATGAGTGCTGTGTATTAAGTCTATAAAGTTGTGCATAAAGTATATAAAGTGTATATATAAAGTGCATTAAGTAATCATTGTATTCCAATTTCTTTCACTTTTCAATGAGTAGCAGATGAGTGACTATCTTTCCATACAGACACAACACAGGCCACACTTTCAGGATTTTTTTGGATAAATTTTTCAGAAATAAGCCATTAATTCCGTGAAATATTCATGGGTCCCATCTAATACTTATTATTATTATTTTAATATTGTTATCATTCTTATTATCATATCAATATTATCACCATTGTCATTGTATATAAATACAGTGCATAGATGTTTATACATCGAGCGAAAGAGTCCAGAATCGTTAGAATGTCGGGAAATGCTTTGCTGTATTTGTTTGTGCTCTTTGCGTTCTCATTTTAAATTCCGTCGAAATCGATTTTGCCTTTCATCCTTTCGGGGTCGATAAGGTTAAGCGTCGGTCAAGTTCTGTGATTGATGGTATCGATGAACCTTTCCGCTCAAAATCATTGGCTTTGTACCTATCTGTTCTTTTGTTCAACTTTCCATGTAAAATGTACTAGCAATTCTTGTTATTAAATGTCCTGTGAGTCAGTAATTTTTCAATAATTTCCAGAGAGTCAGTAATTGTTCGTTTTATCTCCAGTTAGCAACGAAACCAAAAACATCGAGATCCTCCGGTCTTGTTTGCCCGTAGAGTTACAGTTTAAACCTACCGACCTGAGACCTATTTGTTGTACCTATAGATTGAGTAATTACTCTTGCATCCGTTTCCTTGAATTAATAATCAAGGTTCTATGTTACCTCTTCCTGATCTGGATATTGTTTCGCTTAATTAGAGATGTGTTCGTCAAATTTGGTTGTGTTTACATTAAATTCATTCATTGTCTTGATGCGTTGTTGAGCCGTGAACATCTATGCATCTCTGCCATCGATCGACGAGATTATTTATGCCTCGTTGATAAAGATGCTAAGAAATCTTTGAAAGCTGATTCCACATCTGGTTTGGACCTGAAAGTTTTATCACTTAAAAACGTGTTTAAATGCTTAAAAAATGGTAGTCAGCGGGTGAAAGATCAGAATATGGAGGATGTGGTAAAATTTCGTATCCCAAGTCTGTGAGTTTCTGTAGCATCATTCTTGCTACATGTGGCTTTGCATTATCGTGGAGCAGAATTCGGCCATGCCGATTCCCCAATGCAGGTCTCATTTGTTGCAAGTGAGCATACATTTCAGTGTGTTGATTGCAGTGAACCTCTGCTGTAATGCTCTGATTGGCTTCCAGAAAGCTGTAATGGACAACACCAATTGCAGACTACCAGACAATCACCATAATCTTTTGCTGATGGAACTTTGGCCTTGGGAAATGTTTAGGGGACTCATCACGATCAAGCCATTGACCTAGTCGTTTAAGGGTTATCATATAGGACCTACTTTTCGTCACAAGAAAAGGATTTTCGGTCAAGAAAAGGATCATCGATGTTTCACAGAAAGAGCATCAAGTGCACTTAAAAACGCCGATCTTTTTGATTTTCACTGAACTCATACGGTATCCTTTTATCGGGCTTTTTCACCTTACCAATCTTCTGCAGATTGTGTGAGACTGTTGCAATACCAACACCTAGTGCCTGAGACATTTCTCTGACACTTTGACATAGGTTTTGTTCAACAATTGCGTTCAATTGTTGATTGTCAAGATTGCATAACCATCCTCTACATTCTTCATCTTCAAGGCTCTCATCACCACTACGGAAGAGCTGAAATCACCTTTGTACTGTGCAATCACTTGTGGACCCCTCTCTCCATAAATATTTCCCCTTTTAAAAGCCGTTTTCTATTGACACAAGAAATTAAATAAAATAGTAGTAACAGAGGTCGATTATATACGTTAATCTTGAGAATACAACAAAATCAGAATCTCGGAACTGCCTCACGGTCCCTGGAGGCTCACTTGATCCTTCTTGTCCACTGAGAAGTGAGTGCAGCAGTTTCAGAGGCTCACTCAGCATCCGACGTGCCAACAACACATACGGTAGCATTGTAACTTTGAATCATCTGGTGTTAATCCTGTCAACTACAAGCTAAGCTACAGTATCCTATATGGGGCAGTTCTGTTCATAATTTTACTGAAAATGTTAAATTAGAAACTTTGCTTACATCACCAATGCCATTTACAAGGGAATGAGTGTCGAAACTCCACATTTGCTGTCCTCCATGAAGAATTCACCAATTTTATAAGCAATTATTTCAAAACATTCTGTTAAACATCATTTCATTATAGTATTTATTTTGGGGGTAAACTAAATTTGTTGCACAGTTTAACACCACCACTGGGACCTCAAGGTGCCATTAGCAGAATCAAAACAATTGAAAGGCTAACATCTCCACTTGTTCCCATCAGCCACAAAAACAAAAGACAAAATGAACTCACTTGAAACTAGTGATGGTGCTACTATTATTTAAATTTGATTCTTTTAGTGTTTTGACATTTATATTTTATTTTTTGTTATAAGTAGTCATATTGCTGAAGACTAAGATCTTTGTTTCTGAACATTCCATAATCCTGATCAAAGAACTGTTCCTTTTCTTCAAGTTTCTTTAAGCACAAGGTTGCATGTAGTGTGAAAGTTTTCTGCTTTTTTCTACCTTACGATACTGCAAGCGAGAATTGTTAATAGTTTCACCCATTCTAAAAGTCACACACACACACACATTATTCTTAAACAAGACTATTACAGACTGTGATTTTGAAGTTTTGGCCAGTTGGTCTTTGATACATTGAAGTTAATCTTAGCTTTATATAGTCTCCTGTTGAGTTAAAATCTTGCATGTATGGGTTTGAGTGGAATGGTAATTATATATTATATATTTTAGGGTGGGTTGTCATGGAGAAACTTTTATTGAATAAGTTGGGGTTATCTTATTGTATGTAGAACTTTGTAAGCAGGTGTGAATATTTAGGTGTTTCCCTTTTGACAGGTAGGCATAAGATGTGAGTAGTTTTAGTTATTTGGGGTTTAGATAGATTTAATGTTTTTGACAGCATAAGGGTCAAAGTTTCAAAGTCTAGTTTCAGTATTTAAAAACTTAGTAATTGGATGTATCAACTATTTTGTAAGGGGACTTTTTAGGGTTCACAAAAGAATATAAGGTGGTATATTTTAGCAGGTCAGTTTCTTTACTTTTTAGTATTTAGAGTATTTCCTACTTTTACTTAGAAGGTGTGGGTTATAAGACATGCATGTCATGAAGTTTTTAGTATAGAAAGTTGTTTATCTTGTACCTGATGTAAACGATGATGATGATGATGATATATACATATATATATATATATATATATAAGTTCAAAAAAACACAAAAAACAATAACAAAAAAACAACAAAGTGAGGACGTGATACGGATAGTGTTATTGGACGCTCGGGAAAGGAAGGAGAGAGAGTATAAATATATATATATATATATATATATATATATATATATATATATATATATATATATATATATATTATTCAATATAAATTAGTGTACATTTAAATACAAGAGAAATTCCCTATAACAGGCAATTTCTACACTCTAGGAGACAGTCAAAACGACCGAAAACCACAAAGTTTAAGCAATTTCAAAGGGAATGAAAAAAAATAAAAACTATTACCTTGTTTTTATGGTTATGACAACAAAAGAATGAATGAGACCTCGATATTATGTAAATAGAGGAATGCATAATATAATATGTGACAACTAGTGGGTTGCCATAATGAAACTCAGAGTTTCAGATATCGGGGTGGAAGTCTGCTCCGGCATCTCGTCAGTTATTAAAACAAACAAAAAATGTTATGAAAATGACCATTAAATAAGGGGAAATTACTATGAAGATGACCGTTATTGAGACAAGCAAAAGAGCTATGAGAATGACCGTTAAATAAAGGGAAATTACCCGAATAGGGAGAAAGTAAAATTACTCGAAGAAGTAAAACCACGCTCATAGAATCCGCGTATGCGCGCATGTACATACATACACATGCCCACACGCACACCCACATGCATGTGCATATAAGCATATACTCACTCATACTCGCATGAAACACATACATATATATATATATATATATATATATATATATATATA
>NC_069008.1:7387531-7388279 GCF_001194135.2 Octopus bimaculoides | reverse complement strand
TATATATATATATATATATATATATATATATATATGTATGCATCCATACATATGGAAACATACACATATACATATCCGCACACGCACGTATATATACCCATACATGCACAATTATGTTCATATACACGTCTCCTTATGCACATGCATAAATATACAGGGTGAAAGGTAAAGTACAGAAAAAATATATAAATATATAAAGCAATAAAATATATAAAAAATATATATATATATATGGCGGCCTCTGATCAACACGTGTTTTTCTAAGCTCCTAGAAAATCGCCAAGAAACTCCTAAAAAGCTGCGAATTCTATTATAAAGAAAACCTAAGAAAGTCTTAAATATCTTCCTGAATGACATAGAGTACACTTGAAGAAATTAAAAAAGTGAAACATTGTAAGGAGGAAGAATCTTTCTTTTGTAAATGTATGAATTATAAACATTGCAAATATAACACGTGGACTTTACGAAAATTCTAAAATAACTTCGATTTTCGACCAAAAAAGAAAAAGAGGGAAAAAAATCTGTCTGAATGACTTCTGAGTGAAAGTAACAAGACAGATTTACAGAAGAACCGTCTGGAATATATATATATATAGAAGGGAAAAACAGAAGAAGTAGGAGCCTTTACGAACATCGAAAACGTAAACAATGTCTCCTATTTAGCAGCACATGGTATCACCATAGCTTGAAAAGAAGTTTGGAACCTTCCACTGCCTTGGAAATACCCATCTCTCTTTGGAAAAACTAG
>NC_069008.1:7386216-7386891 GCF_001194135.2 Octopus bimaculoides | reverse complement strand
CCTTTATCATAAATACATACCCCCCTCTCTCTCTGTCTTTTCACTTCTCTCTATCACAACGTCTTTCTTCTCTCAGCCTCTCAAATAGACACGAACATTCTCTCTCTCTCTCTCTCTCTCCCTCTCAACCTCTCAAATAGACACGAACATTCTCTATCTCTCTCTCTCTCTCTCTCTCTTCCTCTCTTCTCTCAGCCACTCAATCTCTCTAAATATAGACACTTTCTTTCTCTATTTCTTCACTACCATCCATCACATTGTTAAAATTTAAAAAATAAATAAATAGATAGATAGATAAATTAACAAATTAACCACAAAAATGTCCAGAACCTGGAGAAGCATGGAATTGGCATTGTTTTTGAGAGGCTGGCGCTAATCACTGCTGCACTGAAGAGCAATGGTTACACGAGAACATTAGCACAGATAGAACGAAAGAAGCAGGAGTTTACACGTTCCTATGCTCTCATAAAATCCCATATCAGCACTCTTGATGCCATCTTTGATAATAATAAACACAGCAAAGATGACAAGGATGGAGGCATGGATGCAGATGAGGATGTCACCCCCACTCAAGAAAACAAAGAAGATTCAAGCGAGAGACCTGCTCGGAAAGTAAACCCGAGTGAAAGTGCCCCTACCACCATCAAAACGAAAAACCATGGAGGTGAAAGGGCC
>NC_069008.1:7381927-7383324 GCF_001194135.2 Octopus bimaculoides | reverse complement strand
TTACACAAATAAAAAAACTGGACGCCATTGCATAGTGCCAAGGACTCCAAATTTGCCATCAAGATGTAGGACAAGATACTGCAACAGCCTGGGCTTCAAAGGTCCACAGCTCTTCAATATCCTCCCGAAGGACCTGAGAGACCTGCATGCGGTGGATGTAGGTGTCTTCAAGACAAGGCTGGACCTCTTCCTGTCAGGTGTCCCAGATGAACCAACTTCACGGCAGGAGGCGCAGATGAGAGCAGCTGCATCAAACTCTCTCATGCACCAAATGTCAATTCCTGAAGTAAAATTCGTGAAGTAAAATTGCGTAGCAACACCAGATGGCGGTGCCCCAGCATGGCCACAGCTCATGAGCTGAAACTAGATAAAATGAAAAAAATATAAAAATATGTAAAAATATTTAGCCATATGTGCTAAATATTTGTTACGTTTTTGGCCTCCACCAAGACCACAGAGAACCTGCTTTTTATATTGTGTCCACGTACAAGCATTTCAGGAAAACTGACAATATTTGTGACTCAGAAAGTACATTTATTTCAACACCAAAGGATGAAAAGCAATGTTGTCTCATTGGGTAAAATGGCTGGAACATACACTTCGAGACAGTATGACAGATCAACTAAATGGCTCACGCTTCATTGATGAGATAGGAAATAAGTGTATGTTTACATTCTGTATGACTAAAATATAATGGTCAGGTAAGTTGCCAACATAAGGAAAGCACCTCCGAAAGGCTGGCAGATGCTGAAATGTCTCCACCTCATATCTCAGATTTAGCATTGTTTACTGATCTCGGTAACAATGTAATATAAACTAGTGAGCCAATAAACACTAATCCAACTGCTTATTAGCAGGAGCCATGAATATTTCACGGAATTAATGGTAAACCTATTGGGTTATTTCTGAAAACTCAGTAGAAGTAGTAATCATCACTAATTTACTGCCTGGGAAACAGTCTCAGATAGGGGAAGAATTAACTGAGACAGTTGTTATAAATACATAGTTGTATTGTTTATATTATTTGAAAACATGAGAATGATTTGTAATAACACAGACTTTATTCAACCACATAAGAAAATACAATATTTTGGTTTCAAATTTTGGCACAAGGCCAGCAATTTCGGGGAAGTGGTGAATCGATTACAATGACCCAGTGCTCAACTGGTACTTATTTTATCGACCCTGATAGGCAAAGTTGACGGCTCACATTGCGATGTAAATGAAACCTCCCCCCCCCCCTTTAATTTTTTTTTTTTTTACGGAATCCCATGTTTTAAGATTCCGATTCTGAAAACAATTTTTCAAAAATTGCAACTTCAAAATTTGACTTCACCCACCCCCTTCCCCCATTTCTTCATTTTTCACTTTTTCCGGAAATTTTTTTCGCAAAAAAC
>NC_069008.1:7369562-7381245 GCF_001194135.2 Octopus bimaculoides | reverse complement strand
AAAAAAAAAAAAAAATCCGATTTTTTTTTTTTTAGTGATAGTCGTAATTTACCAAAAATGGTTTGAAAAATTTCAATTTTTCAAAAAAAAGAAAAAAAATTTATCCAAATTTTAGATTGATTACATATTTCTTTCATTATGTTATCGCAGTTTTGTGAGATTTGACTGTTATTTCTAGCATGTGAGCCAGTAAATTATATCGACCAGTGCGTAACTGGTACTTATTTTATCGACCCTGAAAGGATGCAAGTCGACCTCGGTAGAATTTGAACTCAGAACGTAAAACAGACGAAATACCGCTTAGCACGGTAACTTAACCATTTTGCCAGCTCACCGCCTTAACAAACAAAATACATTTTACAGTCTTCACCAATATACTGAAACTAAAGTTAGGTAATGAAAGCTAAGAATTGTCTTCCCTTACATATATTAAATATTAGATACGCATGCGCAGTACCACCGATTCCCCTCTTCCGTTGTGTATCTTCAGCCCTGTGTTGTTGACGTTTTGGGCCTCATCGACTTTCAACTTTACACGTTATCAAATATCAGCAACTTTAAAATTTAATTTTGACAAGGTAAGAATCCTATCGAACGTTGTATTGTTTAAGATTATCAATCAAATTGGAATTGTTGTGAATTATGTTACCGAATAACCTCATATATAAAATATTATGACAGTTGATTGTTATGGCCGGTCCATAGAGTGACCATTTGATTTCGCACCTATAAAGCGCTGAGCTGTATAGGCGACACGTCAGCCTCAAAAGGCCAGATGCCCATAACCTCTCTGCAACTATATATATATATATAGATATACACACACACACGTGTGTGTATGGGTGGGTGTATAATCTGATAATTTGTAACACAATCCACAATCTTTTCCAACATTTGTGTCACTTTTTGTGAAATTGGTCTCGCAGCCCCGTACCACGCATTGTTGTTAATAATGTCCTTTATAAAACATTTCCGTAAGTATTACAGAGTTAATCTATGATGAAAATATATCTGTTAATATAAACTTTTGTTGGCACTATTGAATTCTCGGTGACCATAGTTTTTTTCTTTGTTTTTTCTCTTATCGATATGTACAAATGTTTTGATGACGTTGTTCGAAATCAGATTAAACTGATTTAAACAATAACAAAACAAATCAGCAAGTTTATTCTAGATCCTTTCTCTTAACTTCGATCTACAACTATTTAGAAGCAGTCATAGAAGGGCGGCCTTTACCTTGAGAGTTTACTTCTGTTTTTGTGTTGACGGGTGAAAGAGCTGACTACAATCCGGTTTTGTGGGGAGAAATCAGTAGTACTATAGCTGTTGATTACTCAAATTATTTGTGGGAAATGTATGCGATCTCCGTCCGTCATTGTTCCCAGCAGAATCAATTTTTAAATGCATCTTCAGTGTTACAATCCTGAAAAGGCACTACGAAAATAACTTCACAATACATACTGATAAAGACACTGTTCGAGGTACATTCTGTTTTATTTCCGATGTGAAAACACTGTCAATTTCGACAATTCTACTGGCACTACCAAATTTTATTGGGCTGTGGGAGTAAAATCCTCGGCGGAATTCTAGTTTAAGCATCCCATATAACTCATCATAACTTTATTTTTTTGAATTTTCGCAAAGTTTTTGCGAATTTGTGTTCTACACATGGGAATTCATACGATTATGCAAGAAAAAAATTTAGTTGTTGCTTTTGTTTTTCACGATTTAGCTGTTGTTTTTAGCATATCTCACGAACACATAATACCTTCCTCGTTTCTTTGGTACTCTGACATCTTTTGAAGTTTATTCAATATTTTCTCCCCCATAAACACATTTAATGGAATAATGATGCACCCAAGGGTGATCCATTGCTGGGATTTAAGCAAAAAAATTAAGAGTGTCAGTATTTTCAACTGATTAAAAAAAAAATTCGACAAAGAGTAGGACTTTTAGGATTTATGATTATTTGCATAATCATGTAAATTCCTGTGTGTAGAACAAATTCGCAAAAATTTTCTGAAAATTCCAAAAAATAAAACAGTTATGGGGGTGCTTAAGCCAGGATTCGGCCAAATCCTCTACTTATCTCATTAAATTATATATTAGGTATATCTATATCCTGTGTTTTTATGTTTTCCCTTGTATATAATTACAATATCTTTGAAGTATTCACAATTCTATTATTTAAGTACGTTATTTACAACCTTAAAATATGTGTATCAGCTTACTGTGTCCAGATGTGGATCAGTGTGGATGTGACTGATTTTATACCAAAACTACTTATTATAGATATGTACTAAAATTTCCAATGTTGTATCTCTAATTCTTCAGTATTTCATCATCATCATCGTTTAACCTCCGCTTTCCATGCTAGCATGGATTGGACGATTTGACTGAGGACTGGCGAACCAGATGGCTGCACCAGGCCCCAATCTGATCTGGCAGAGTTTCTACAGATGGATGCTCTTCCTAACGCCAACCACTCTGAGAGTGTAGTGGGTGCTTTTACGTGCTACAGGCATGAGGGCCAGTCAGGCGGTACTGGCAACGGCCACGCTCAAGTGGTGTTTTTTACGTGCCACCTGCACAGGAGCCAGTCTAGCAGCACTGGCAACAAACTCGCTTGAATGTTTTTTCACGTCCCACCCGCACAAGTGCCAGTAAGGCGACGCTGGTAACGATCACGTTTTGAATGGTGCTTTTTACATGCCACCGGCATGGAAGCCAGTTAGCTGCTCTGGCAGCGATCAAGCTCGGATAGTGCTCTTAGTGCTCCACTGGCACGGGTGCCAGTCATTGAATTTGCAAATTTGATTTGATTTCAATTTCACTTGCCTCAACAGGTCTTTGCAAGCAGAGTTTAGTGTCCAATGAAGGAAAAGTACACATAAGTGGGCTGGTTACACCCCTGGCATAGGCCACGGGTCATGGTCTCACTTTCAGCGCACCCTCCCCCACTACTGACTTGGTCACCTAGATAACGGAAGCTATCAACTGCTTCTAGTTTTTCTCCCTGGAATGTGGCAGAAGTTGTAATCTGCACATTTTCAGTGTTTATTGCTCCTGAGCATCTGCCACATACAAAAACTATCTTCCCAGTTAGCCTTCCTTTGATATTGCTGCCCCTCTTATGTGTCCATAGCTTACACTGAGTACATCTTATAGAGTTTCTACCCATACCTTTTCTACAGATCAAGCAGGGCCATCTACCTGAAGGGATTTGTGGTTTGTCTGCCTTCCTACTTATTAGGACTTTGATTTTAGCTAGGTTGACTTTAAAGCCCTTCGATTCTAATCCTTGTTTCCACACCTGAAACTTCTCTATATTTATTACATCCTATATTGTTGTTTCTCTCTTATTTCAGAAAATCAGCTGACATTGGCATTAAAGAACATCAATATTTCTCATCTTTTTAAGACTAAAAATTTTTAGACCACAACTTACATAAAACCCTGTTCATACAAATCTGTTGTGAATTACAGTGAAATAGTTCTGAACTTGGGTTACAAAGAAGTTTACACCATCAGACATCAGCAACAAACACAGTTGATGTGAATATAGCAGTTAAAATAAGAGAGAAGAAATAACATCTGTTTATTTTGGAGATAGAGAAAAACATGGAAAATGAATCATGTGGAGACAAAGTTGAATGTAACATGCAGTCTGAAAGAATTGGTTTTCCTGATGATATAAAAAAAGAGAAGGAAACAATACCATATCACTGTAATATCTGTGATAGATCATTTTCTGAAGAAAGTAACCTTACAGCTCACAAATGTATTAATACTGTAGAGAAACGATATGAATGTGATATATGTGCGACATGTTTCTGTAGCATTAATGATTTAACTAAACATGTACGCATTCATACAGAAGAGAAACCATATCACTGTAATATCTGTGGTAAGTCGTTTTCTGAAGAAGGTAACCTCACAACTCACAAATGTATTCATACTTCAGAGAAAACATACCGGTGTGACATTTGTGCTAAATCATTCTATGGGAGTAATGACTTAACTAAACACATACGCATTCATACAGGAGAGAAACCATATCGCTGCAATATTTGTGGTAAATCATTCTCTCAAACTAATAACTTAGCTAGACACTATCGCATACATACAGGAGAGAAGGCATATCACTGTGATATCTGTGGTAAATCATTCTCTGGAAATGCTAACTTAACTGCTCATAAATACATTCACACAGGATTGAAGCCATATCACTGTGATATCTGTGATAAGTCATTCTCAACAAATCATCACTTAAATACTCACAAACTCATTCATACAGGAGAGAAACCATATAACTGTGACATCTGTGGTAAATCATTCTCTATGTCAAGTAATTTAACTAAACACACACGTATTCATACAGGAGAAAAACCATATCATTGTGATATCTGTGGTAAATCATTCTCTCAAAAGTGTCATTTAATTAGACATTCTGGTATTCATACCAAAGAGTAACTGTTTCAATGTCAATCTGGTTTGTGGGAAATAAACCACAGCAGGTCTACTATTTAATTTATCCTTCCAGTTTTGTTAATATAATTGATAATCAGTGGTGGCTTGTGGCTGATTCAGAAAATTTTTCAGCCATTGTTTTAATATTGTGTAAAACGAAACATATATAAAAAGAAAATTTATACATAAACTTGATAAAATGAAATTATTTTATACTTAATAATAAATTGTTACAGCTCAAGATTCATCCATTCATTTAAAACTGAAATCTGCTCTTCTTGTTTTACTTTGAGTGAGAAGGTTAATAATTTTTTCCTTGGTCCCTGGATGACTGTTGAGGAAATTTTTCTCCATTGAAAGCACTGCAAGTACATTTAGTCTTTCAGCGTTCATAGTGCTCCTTAGAAAAGATTTTATTCTTTTCAGTGTTGAAAAGCAGCATTCTGCATCTGATGCAGTCATGGAAATTGTCAAGAGGATTTTATTTATTTCATAATTTCACTAAGAACACCATCCAGGTTATTTTCCTAGATAAATTTCAGCAGCTCAATTAATTTTCAATATTCATGCATATCGGATCTACAATAAAATATTTTCAGTTCGGTTTCAAGCTTTTCTTTGTCAATCATGGGATATCTTTCAGTGGTCAGTACTATCTCTTCTGTAGGCGTTTCATTCTTAAAACTAGTGAAGCTTTTCTTGTTGAACAATTTAGCAGCTACTAAGTGTTTAGTGGAAGAATATCTGTCCATTATATCAACACATCTGCAGTCACACACTTCCTTTGCTTGAAGGATTCTCACAGTACCCTGAGTTCCTTATTTCGTAAATAGCAGTTTTGAAATTTGTCATATATTCATTGACTTCAACTACACTAATTTTTTGAGATTGCTCTAAATTTGGCTGAAAATGACTTCAACACGAGGCATAATCTGATGAAAAAGCTCTAACCAAAAGATGAAATTATTATCATTCAGGTATTTTAAAATTCCTGTTGCTTCTATAATGGCTTAACCTGTATTTGATGAATGAATTTCAGTAAGGTAGCTTTTTAAAGGCTGCAAATTTTCATGAATTCTGTTCATGGTCCATATGTTAAAGTTTCTCCTTGTAGAATATGAACGTGGAATGCTGACATCCATATGCTTCTTGAGAATGGATACATGTTATGGTGATCTTGAGAAGAATGTTGGAATAGCCAAAATGTTAGAGAAAACTATTCTTGCATTCTGTGCAATACTTGCTGCATTCCCCATTATTAAGTTGATGTACATAAGAGTGAATGAAATGTGCATTATTATAAACTGCTTCTATTTTTGCTTGAACTCCTGCTTTTTTGCCTTTCATGACATTTGTACCATCAAATGTCTGAGCTATCAGGTTTTTGTCCATTTCCTTGAAGGATTATTTCTAATTGATCTATGCCATCTGCAGTTTGATTTTCTGGAATAAAGAATCCCCCAAAACACTCAAATATTTCTTCATTCAGCACGTACTATAGAACAATGACCATTTGAGTGTGTTTCAAAACGTGTTATCAGCCATGTTGGCTACAAAACTCCTGGCATATTTGTCGCAGGAAGTCAAGTGACTCATTCTGAATGGTTATAGAAATACCTTTGTTTCTAAGTGATTCTTCAAATCTGGATCTAATTTAGATGCAAAATTTATTAATCCTCTAAATACCCCTGGATTTACTGAATCATCTTTTTCATCATGTTCATGTAAGGGAGTTTGAAAGTTTCCTCAAAATAAAATACAATTTATTATTTTGGATAAAATTTCATGGTTCTTTTTATCCTTCATGTTGTGCTTATTGATTGCAAGTCTGTATGCCTCTCTAAGTTTCTTTTTAATATTTGCGTTTCCTAAAAGTGACAGTGGAACCACATTTTCAACTTGCTTCTTTGACTTATCATGTTTTTTTTGTCTTTTACTTTCATTTTTATATTTCTCAAACCGTCTTTTGTCCAAGTTACATCACCTCCATGCTGCAGACACAGGAAGCAAAACAATTCATTTTTCAATTTACAGACGTAGAGCCAACTCTTCAGTTGATGCCATTCAGAATTCAAACTACAAATATACCTCTTGTTGCTTATTCCTGGCCAAGATATTTGGATACCAGGCGTTGAATGACCTCCTTTCTTAGAAACCTAAGCTGTTGAAGTTCACTTACTGTCACAGAACTTATATTAGAATAAGCAGAAACATGATAATCATTTACAATTGATCAAATTCAAGAATATGGTACATGGTTTTCAGGCACAACACATGCTGAGTCAAAAATAGACACTACCTTACACTTAGACAACAGGGTCAGCACTGCATGAGCAACAGTGCTCTCTCTAACCAGTTTGCAGCCTCTTTCCTCATACATGTGTGCATGTGCAAATGTACAAATATACAGAAAGAATTAAAGAAAATAAGACTCATATTGAATGTTATTGATAATATTGAGTGAAAATAGTGGGTGCTGCAGTTCCACAGTGCCTATACACGAGCTGCCACTGCTACTAAGGCAATGAATATCGATATTTTCCCATTGGTTACTCTAGAATTTTATTAACCCTGCAGCAAGTTACCCACATGGAAGTGCATATTTATTCATAGATATCAATATTCATATCTATTTTATATGTATGTATTGTAATACTCTGATCATCCAAATTTATTTTATTGTAAAACAATCATATATCTTTAAATGTATTCATGCTGGTAGGAAGATGTTTTTGCTGGTACTCCGTCGCTTACGACGTTGAGGGTTCCAGTTGATCCGATCAACAGAACAGCCTGCTCGTGAAATTAACATGCAAGTGGCTGAGCACTCCACAGACACGTGTACCCTTAACGTAGTTCTCGGGGATATCCAGCGTGACACAGTATGACAAGGCTGACCCTTTGAATTACAGGCACAGAAACAGGAAGTAAGAGTGAGGGAAAGTTGTGGTGAAAGAGTACAGCAGGGTTTGCCACCATCCCCTGCCTCGTGGAGCTTTAGGTGTTTTCACTCAATAAACACTCACAACGCCCGGTCTGGGAATCAAAACCACGTTCCTATGACCGCGAGTCCGCTGCCCTAACCACTGGGCCATTGCGCCTCCTCGGTAGGAAAATATAACACTATGTTAATACACTTTTTATCTCCCAACAGTATGTTTTATAGAATCACAACTATATCTGCATTGATGAGATAACATAACACTAACATTCTTTAATAAAAAATATTCTCAGAATAGTCTAATATATATATATATATAAATAATATATGAGTATATGCATATATATGTACATACCTTCATCTACATGTATATATATAGATGCATATCTGGGTATATGACGTTGCAAAAAAACATGGACAAAATGATAAACAAGGTACAGAAAACACACAGGCCACATAGAGAACATTTCCTTCATCAGCTGCCACCATTAAAACACTGGCGTTTCGAAGAGTTAGGGCAGGACATATATATTTATATATATATTCCTTTAACATATTTTCAGAAGGGCAAAACAAGACTTAATTTATTTAACATTGTGGGTAAATAGATGAGAAATGTGCTTTCATAAATCAATGATAACATCACTAAATAGATGTTATATTACAAATAAATTAATGCAGGCGTGACTGTGCAGTAAGAAGTTTGCTTCTCAACTACATGGTTCCAGATTCAGTCCCACTGCGTGGTGCCTTGGGCAAGTGTCTTCTATAACCTTGGGCTGACCAAAGCCTTGTGAGTGGATATGGTAGCCAGAAATTGAAAAAAGCCCAGTGTGTGTGTCTTTGTTCCCCACCACTGCTTAACAACCAGTGTTGGTGTGTTTACGACCCCATAACTTAGCGGTTTGGGGGAAAAAGAAACTGATAGAACAAGTGCCTAGGTTTAACAAAAACAATGTACTGGGGTCAATTCATTTGACTAAGAATTCTTCAAGGCAGTGCCCCAGCATCGCTGCAGTCTAATGACTAAAACAAGTAACATTAAAAAGCTAGAAAATAAAATATTGTATACCATAATAGGATTTGTATATTTTGCATCTTATATACATTTTGTCATGTATTTTCTGTATAATCATTTTCTTTTATATTCTGTATATATATAATGAAGGAAATGATTCTTGTTCTAGTTTAGATTTATATAATTTTATCATTTCTTTCATTTATAACTTGATTCTTGAATGTCAATGTTACTTTTAATATAAATGTAAATTGGATGGTATTATTATCACAGCTGGGATGACATTAAAACATTGTCATCCCAGCTGTGAGGCCCAGATTCCTGGGTTTTGATCTCATCACATGTCATTAATGTTCTTTAATACCTGACCTTGAAATAATGTTGATTTACTCTAAAGTTTTTCTCCTCTCATGTAGAACTTGGGCCTCACAGAGGCAAGGGACAAGTTGGTGAAGCATGACCTTCAAATGTTGGGCCTCATGGAGGTAATGACAAATAACCAAGACTGTTGGTGATATACTGTGCTTGAGAAGTCTCATGAAGACAAGTGAAAATGTAGCCATGGCAGTTGTCAGTATCATGTAAAAAGCATCAGTTATACTCTTAGAATGGTTGGCATTAGGAAAGACATCCAGCTGTAGAAACCATGCCAAATCAGACTGAAACCTGGTGCAGCTCTCCAGCTTACTAGATCTCATCAAACTGTCTAACTCATGTCAGCATGGTGAGCAGATGTTAAAGGATGATGATGAACTTCTAACAAAAACCATAAACTACAGAATTCACAAACTTCCTCAACATGAGCAGAAATAAGATTGCAGGGGGTTGATATTCTGATGAGAAATAATTGCTAGTATGGGTTGTAGTGGATGTATGCAACAGAAGCGATAAAAGGTGGAGAGACGAGTGGGACAGAGGTGGATGAGTTGCAAGACCAAACTAGCACTGAGGAACAAAGGCCATTATAATAGCAACAGAAAAGACAGAAGAGTCAACATGTCTAAGGGTCAGAGATTGGGACATGCCTATTAATGGTTTAATGCCAGTTTGTCTTGTGGTCTTTTTTTTTTTTTTTAGATGTGGGCAAAGATGTTTGTGTATATTACTGTAATACTGTCCCTGATGTGGAAGTAATACTCTGTTGTGGGCCTCACTCGTGCCTTGTGGGGTATCAGCCATTGTTGGGGGCTGAAATATTTTCTAGCTTTGAAGAGAAGGGCCAGTCTTCCTGTGTATTACTTAAAATAATTAGGAATAAAGTTGTTAATTTTCCTTGTTATTATTTAAACCTGTTAAGGCGGCGAGCCGGCAGAACTGTTAGCATATCAGGAAAATGCTTAACAGCATGTCTTCACGTTCTGAGTTCAAATTCCGCCGAGGTCGATTTTGTCTTTTATTCTTTCGGTGTCGATAAAATACGTATCAGTTGAGTACTGGGGTCGATGTAATTGACTTACCTCCTCCCCAAACTTGCTGGCCTTGTGCAAAAATTTGAAACCATTATTTAAATCTGTTTAATTTTGATTTCAAACTATGTATTGGCGAATATACTAGTGTCAGACAAAGATCATCAAAGTTTTTATTTTTGCTCTATGTGGGTCTTTAATATAACTTTTTTAATATTTCCAATAATGTAAGAAATAAAGAAAAAAATTTGGTACCGTTAAGTCATCTGTGCCAACGAAAGTCTACAATTGCAGGTTATACTTTCATAAGTGAATACTTACAAAAATATGTTAAGTATTATAGAATATCGTTACAACTGTGTCAGAAATGGAAGCTTTTCCGTTTGAACAGAGTCCGATTTCTCTGTTGAACTATGTTTAATATAGTTTTTAATTACTAATTTAGAATATAATATTTATTTCTGACAGAAATTAAAACTAGAAAAAAGTTACAAACCACAAAACACTAGAATCAAAAGAATTATAGGATTTATTACACCAGGAAAGACAACTCTCATGATTTCCCTTTTACTTTCACAATATATATACATATATATTTATGACTTACTTTCAGGTGTCTTTTACACCAGGGGTATAGAGAATATATTCTCTTACGCCTAAAAACCGCAGCTGACTCACAAACTAACAACACACATACTTTGTGTATGTATGTTCGATTTTGTTTATTTACCTCCAGCTGCTTCTAATTTATATTTGAATATATATAGTTGGTCAAAATATATTGTAGTTTATGTGGTTAGACTAGTTTGAGTTAATAAAAAATAAATCCTCTACGACAACAGTATAGCAGCAATGTCATCATAGCAACACTTTTAGAAGCATGTGACATTAATGCTTAGTTGTTATTGGTTGAAATCGAAAGAGGAACTGACGTCACATGAAGGAGACAGAAGCTGCGCATGGGTCAGAGAAGCTTTTTATTTGGCGTTCGTGGAAAGAAGCAAGTTCGAGTCTCGTCTCTGGTGTCCTTTCTCTCTGGACCTAGAATCTGTTTCAATTAAGAGTAGGTGCTGCCCCTTCTTTTCTTCTTCGGGAGCAACTGGAAGAGAAAGTCATTATCCCAGGTAAGATCAGGAAAATTGATAATTCACCAGTTTCCATCACAAGTTATTTCGGTGAATAACAGAGCAAAGGAAGAATCGGTAACGAAACAAGGTTGTTATTTGATGGCGAGGTGTATGTGGTCGCACGGTTAACGAAGGTGAGAATGGTAGCGATGCTGCATTGAGTGCAAAATGCAATGAGATTTATGGTATATAGAAGGGGAATGTATTGATTTTATTTGAAGAAACAAATGGGCATGACGGGTGGAGCTGCAATGGTTCATTGTTTACATCTGAAAAGACAAAAATTTACTTGGAGGCTGTAATAATGCGTAATTATGTGAAACCTTCCATGTTAAAGTAATTAAATTGAAATGAAAACATTAACGTCTCGGCAAGACTACAGATGTGCCCCTCCCCGACTTTGTTTCTTTATAATTATGAAAAATGGATATTTTTTTAGTAAAAATTTTGGGAGATATAATTTAGATGATGTAGATTAGGTTTTATATCGGAATTTGTTGTGAAAATTGTTTTTCGGGGTGGGTTGAGGGTGAGTTTCGGATGATTCACGTACCTCGATTTATTTCTTCATAACTTTCTGAAAGCTGGACATTTTTTAAATAAAAGGTTCGTCAATATGAACCCTTTATTGTATAGATTATGATGTCGCAGTTTTATGTGTAAAAACAATTGCGTTGGGGGTCCGATGATTCATACTCTTCGATTTTGTTTCCTCTTTAAT
>NC_069008.1:7361758-7369550 GCF_001194135.2 Octopus bimaculoides | reverse complement strand
ACCACCACCATCATGTATTTTATTATTTTTTTTTCATGTTAAATTCGATGTAATTGTTATCTACATCAGGTGAAATGGATTTATTGAAAAAATTCTTTCTAAAAATGAAATGTCCATTTTTTTCAGAAAGGTGTGAGGAAACAAAGTCGAGTGAGGGTGGGGCGTAACTGCCGCTAAGATTCAGAACGTTTATTACAATTTACTTCCACCTTGCACAAAACACGAGGCTTGTGTGCATTGCCACCAACGGTGAAGCTTATCTACTTACTCCTCGTTCAACTTTTTGTCATTAAACCGTTGTGACATTTGCTTTAATCTCTATGCACCAATTTAACCCATTGGTGCATGAGTTAATAGGTAAATGAAGTTGTCTAGGCTCATAATATGCTGCTTTTGGTATAACTTTTTAATTTTACTTCAGCTTGAGCTCCATTATTGATTATTGATTGTGTGTCATAAGTGATAAACTATTAGAACTCAGCTAGCTCATTCCAATAAGGTCGTGTTTTTGTTTGTTTTATATATATAAATAAAACAACAACCGTATTGGGGAGGAAATTGTATAGTTTCTCAACAGTTTGATAACCGAACTACCAAACTGTTTTGCGTCTGCCATTGCAAGATGGTCAAACTGAGGGACCCTGGTTTTATCCAGACGTTGTTGGGATTATAGTGACCTTGCTATCAGAATCTACTTACATGTGTACTTCAACATTTTTTAATCTCCTTAGAAGTCACTGCTCCTAATGTTGAAGCTGTATTTCGTCTGTCTTAGCGTTCTGAGTTCAAATTCCGTCGAGGTCGACTTTGCCTTTCATCCTTTCGGGGTCGATAAATTAAGTACCAGTTGCGTACTGGGGTTGATCTAATAGACTGGCCACCTCCCCCAAAATTTCAGGCCTTGTGCCTAGAATAGAAAAAAAAAAATTTACATGTGCCCTTTTTCTAGCAAATTCTTATCTAAATACAATTCAATTCAGTTCTTTTAGTATATTGTTATTTATCATTAGTAGGAGCCAAAGTAACATCATTTATCATTTCAAACTGCTGAATATGGTTGGCACAATTTGGCAACAGGTTTTTATGAGACTGCATGTATTTTAATATTTTGGAGTGATGTGCAGAATTTGATAATCCATTCACAACACCTGGCGCTGTCAAACTATATATTGTTGGTAGGGAGATGAATTCTTGCTGCCTCTAGTGGTTGAGTGTCTATCAATGACAAGACCAAACCAGGTCAAGATCATGTGATCTGATGGTCCAAGTACTGGAGTGATATAAAGAAGAATGCATTTTGCACCAAAAAAAGCTAATATGAGAGTTTTCCTCATGGTATTTTCCACAGTATAGTTTGTTCTAATAGAACATTCACGTTTAAGAGGTGATAAATATTATCTCTCAGTTAGTTACATTTATATGTGGCCATCTTCATTAAATTGTTTCTCTGTTCCTCGATTTATTAAACTCACAAAAACATGCAGCTTCTCTCAATTTTTCATATCAATGTTTTGGTTTTGATGATAATTGCTTCAGAAACAAAAAAATGTGTCGTTTTGGCAGTAACCAGCTTTGGTTTCAGTGGGGATATTATAGTCTCTTTTATGTATGAAGTTTATCTCCTCCAGTACCTTAAGATGCATATTTTAATATTCTCAATTCCTGCTTTAGAGAGGAATAGAACAGTTACGATTTTACTATCTTAGTCTTTGCCATTTTTGTCTTAGCATTGGCTGTGAGGGATCCTAACCAAACTCAAGTAAAATTGTCATCGTCATTTAATGTCTATTTTCCAAGCTGGCATGGGTTGGATGGTTCAACTGGAACTGGTAAACCGGAGAGCTGCAACAGGCTCCAGTTTAGCAAGGCTGATGTCCTTTCTTATGCCAACCACTCCATAGTGTACTAGGTGTCTCTTGTGTGGCACCAGCATGGGTGCCATTTGCATGTCACTGGTATGAGTGCCATTTTTACATGTCACCAGTACAGGTTTCATTTGGGTGTCACCAGTATGGGTTCCATTGCATTTTGCATGTTACCAGCATGGGTACTTTTTATGTGTCGCTGGCATTGGTACCTCACATGTATCATCATAATTAAATGAAATTTGTATGCAATTGATGACTTATGAATTAATCCAAGTGACTAGACTCCCTCAAATGCTTGGGGGGTATCATTAGAAGTAGTAGATAGCTTCTGTTACCTAGAAGACCAAGTTAACAGTGGTGGAGTTCTGATAGTGTAGATGCTAGAATGAGAAAGGGCTGGACAAAGTTCAGAGAGCACAAGCTCTTAGATGGTAACTAAGGAGTGAAAAGCAGATTGTATGATGCCTATGTGTGAACAGCTATGTTACATAGCAGTGAAACATGGGCTTTGATTACAGAGGACTTGTGAAAGCTTGAAAGAAATGAAGTGAGCATGCTTTGCTGGATGGGTAATGTCAGTGTGTATGCATGACAGTGTAAATGATTTAAGAGGAAAACTGATACAGTATGATAATGGCCTAACAGCCAGTAATGTTGTGAAAAACTGGTGGGCTGCAGATAATTTGGCTATTAGTGACTATCACAGTGTTTGTATCATCATCATCATCATCATCATTGTTTAACGTCCACTTTCCATGCTAGCATGGGTTGGACAATTTGACTGAGGACTGGTGAACCAGATGGCTACTAATTAGTACAGCCAAATTAAATTGGATTTGTAATTTAAGTATTTATTTGGTTTACTTATTCAAGAGAGTTGCATTTATTTTTATGCATTCTCATCATCATTGTTTAATGCCTGCCTTCCATGCTGGCATGGGTTGGATGGTTTGACAGGAGCCGGCCTGGCTGAAGACTGCACCAGACTTCTGTGTCTGTTTTGGCATGGATTTTAAGCTGGACGCCCTTCTTAAGACCAATCACTCAGCAGAGCAGACTCAGTGCTTTTATGTGGCACAAGCACAGGTGAGGTCAGTTTTGGCATGGTTTTTACAGCTGGATACACTTTCAAACACCAACCACGTTTACAGTGTGGACTTGATGCTTTTTATGTGGCACCAGCACTGGCAAGGTCACCAAATAACTTGGAAGACAAGGAATTTTGAGAGATGAGGGGGCCATTGGAGGAGGTGATCTTATGTCAGGTGATGAAAGGTTAGAGAGTGACAGAGAGGCATAAACATGTCTTGCTGTAGAGAAGGTTACCTGGCCAGAGAGAGAATGAGTGATCATGAAAAATCTCAATGTTTTTTTTATTTTATTTTCAATCCTTGATCCCTAAAGGGAAAAATCACCTTCAAAGTTGACACCAGTCAAATTTTAAAAAGAAACAAAATAAGCAAGGAGATAGCTACCATGTAAGGCCCCATCATGTTGTTCATCTCACATACACTGGAATCCTTAACTTCCTGTCTCTATCTTTAAATCTATTTACTTTTTTTATTACTTCCTGCCAATTCATTCCTTTGCCTTTTATATTTAATATTCTCAAGATATTAATACATTCAACTAATTTCTTTTCTTTGTTACATTTTCACCAGTTTATGTTTTCCTTTTAAACCTTAGTGTTCAGTTTTGTGTTGTTATAAAGATCAATGTGATTATAAGATTTGGCTGTGATTTCTAACAGGCTGAGCAGCCACTTGGAGCCTCCATGTATGTGGTAAAATAATAGAAATTATTCAATTCATTATTTTTAAGTACAAATACTAGAATTAACAGCCATGTAATAAGTACCCAGTCTACTCGGAAGTGATTGGCATTAGGAAGGGCATCCAATCTTAAAAACTGTCAAAGCAGGTGGAGCTTGGTGCAGTCCTCTCTGGCTTGCCAGATCCTGTCAAACCATCTAGCCTGTGCCAGCATGGCCGACGGATGTTCATGATAGAAAAAGTAATTCTTAATTGCATCATAAATATTCTTTAAAATAAACAAGATGGCCACTTGAAGAATTGTCCTGCAGTTGCCAAACTGTTACTGGCTAAACTTTGACAAAGTGAAAGTGACATGGTAAACACAAAATTTGCTGGTATTTTTTTTATTTGTTGTATTTTCTTTGTTCATTAATATAATGTATCTTGTTTGATCTGTCATTTGTAAAATCCCCAAAATTGGGACTAAACGACTGTAAAAGGCTCTAATAGGAGCTTTGACTGCTAGAAATGGTAGCTAAATTTCCCTCAAATTACACCTTTCTGTCTTGAAAATTAAGAACAAAAATGTTGTTCCAGATATACAATGTCAGAGTTGGAACACATTTGATCAAAGATGCCTCGGGGCTGCCTTGGGTTAAACAACAATAACAATCAAACAAGGCAATTCTAAATATTGTACTGGATATAGGAGAGTGTTAATGTCTACGGTTCTGTAGTTTAACATAATGTGTGTAGCTGCAGTCAAGGTTGTATTGTGTTTTAACAACAAATTAAACAGTAAATTATTCAGATAAATTTTTGTGTCTATAGAAGGTAAAAAGAGAGAAAATAGCTTCTGACAATAATGTTTAATAAGGCCTATCTTTAGAAGAAAAGTCCAGTTATGTAAATCCGGACTGTTCTTTTCTCCTGAAGATGGGCCTTTGCACCTGAAATATAAAGGGTTTATTAAACTTTCCCCTTTGTTAGAAGCTTTCTATTTTCTCTCTTTTTACCTTCTTCGATATTACAATGCTTCAAGCGAACTATAACACTCATTTTTACATCTATGGTTTATCATTATAGAAATGTAATATTTCTGCTGTTTGATCTCAATTTTCTTTTAATATCCTCTATAGTATATAATATCTTTATATTATTTCAGAATATCTTGGATTACATTGAAGTTTACAGTGTTGTCATATATTAAGATTACAGTTTGAGATAAGCAGAACAAATATTTAAGAATTAAAGTATAAAAACTACAAACCCATCCAAACGTCATGATGAATGAAATGTATGGAAACACAGCTGAATGGAATATACCATCTCGAAGGATTAATTTTACAGATGAGCGTCCAAAAGATACAGGAAAAACATACCACTGTGATATCTGTAAAAAGTCATTCTCTCGTAGGGGGAACCTCACAACTCACAGACGGATTCACACAGGAGAGAAACCATATGATTGTGACGTCTGTGGTAAATCATTCTCGAAAAGTAATAATTTATCTAGTCACAAACGAATTCATACCGGGGAGAAGCCATATCAATGCGATATCTGTTATAAATCATTTTCTAAGGGAAGTAATTTAACTGAACACAAACATATTCATACAGGAGAGAGACCATATCACTGTGCTATCTGTGGTAAATCATTCTCAAAAGTTGGTGACTTGGCTACACACACCCGCATTCATACTGGAGTGAAGCCATATCAGTGTGACGACTGTGGCAAATCGTTCTCCAAAAGTGATAACTTGACTAATCACAAACGAATTCATACAGGGGAGAAACCATATCCATGTGATATCTGTGGCAAATCATTCTCAAAAGTAAGCAACTTAACTGAACACAGACATATTCATACAGGAGAGAAACCATATCACTGTGATATTTGTGATAAATCATTTTCTAAAAGTAGTAATTTAACTAGTCACAAACGTATTCACACAGGTGAGAAGCCATATCATTGTGAAATCTGTGGTAAATCATTTTCCAAGGGATGTAACCTAACTAAACACAAACTTATTCACAATTACACATGTATTTAATCATTCAGAAAAGAACTACCAGTAATTTCCTCTGGTGACATAATTTACCTTTGTAATGATTTTAATAAAAAGTTTTATTTTTTCAGAATATTCATGCATATTCTTCCATTTAACATATTTCCAGAGTAAACAAAGAAGAAAAAAGTCATTGATTTATTTGACATTTTGGGTAATTAAATGAATAATGAATTCTGAGAGGTTGATAATGTATACACACTCTGAATTGAAATGTTACATCATACTAGAATAGGATGTATATATAAAATACAGGTATGGCTATGTGGTAAGAAGTTTGCTTCTCAACCACATGGTTCCAGGTTCAGTCACACTGCATGGTTCCTTAGATAAATATATATTTTCATGAGAAGACCCGGCAAGCCAAGTGAGATCGTTGCCAGGGCCCCTGGACTGGCTCTTGTGCGGGTGTCACATAAAAGACACCATTTCGAGCGTGGCCGTTTTCGTGCGGGTGACACGTAAAAGCACCCACTACACTCTCTGAGTGGTTGGCGTTAGGAAGGGCCTCCAGCTGTAGAAACTCTGCCAAATTAGATTGGAGCCTGGTGTTGCCATCCGGTTTCACCAGTCCTCAGTCAAATCGTCCAACCCATGCTAGCATGGAAAGCGGACGTTAAACGATGATGATGATGATGTATATGTGTATCTGTATGTTTGTGTTTGTCCCCAACCACCACTTGACAACCGGTGTTGACTTGTTTGTGTCCTTTAACTTAGCCATTCAACAGAGGAGACAGGTAAAATGCCAGGCTTTAAAAATTAGTACTGAGATTGATTTGTTTGACTAAATCCTTTAAAGAAAAAACATCAAATCTTTTGAGCACTACTGTCTTCTGTACGGAGAATCTCTGGCCCTCTATGAGCTATATAAATATATAAAGGCACAAGTATGGCTGTGTGATAAGTAGCTTGCTTACCAGCCACATGGTTCCAGGTTCAGTTCCACTGCATGGCACCTTGGGCAAGTGTCTTCTACTATAGCCTCAGGCTGACCAAAGCCTTGTGAGTGGATTTGGTAAACAGAAACTGAAAGACGCCTATCATTTATATGTGTGTGTTTGTGTTTACGTCCCTGTAACTTAGCAGTCCAGCAAAAGAGCAATGGAATAAGTTCTGAGGTCGATTTGTTCAACTAAAGGCGCTGCTCCAGCATGGCCACAGTCAAGTGATTGAAACAAATAAAAGATAAAAGAGATCGTCATCATCATTTAATGTCCGTTGTCCATGCTGGCATGGGTTGGGGGTTGGGTGGTTTCACCAGGGCTGGAAGGCTGCACCAGACTCCAGTCTAATTTGGTATGGTTTCTATGACTGGATGCCCTTCCTAATGCCAACCACTCCGAGAGAGTAATGGGTGCTTTTACATGCCACCAGCATGGGTGCCATTTGCATGACACCAGTATCTGCACGACTGCTTGATGGGACTTCTCAAGCACAACATGATGCCACAATCCAATGGCTAACATAAATGGAAGATATAGTTGAGCATTGGACCTCACAGTGACAAAGTGGCTGAGTTCCTTTTGTGTGTTGGGCTTCTCAGAAGCAATGACCAAGACCTTTAGCATCATCTTGTGCTTGAGAAGTCCCATCAAGCCGAGCAAAATATTATATTATTTACATATATTTATTCATTTGTCTGATATGTAATTAGAGATACAGCAGTAATTGTTGTGGCAGTGACAAGTTCGCTCGCTGGTTCGTAGTGTAGAAGTGGTTGTCTGCTAGGAAAGAGTAAGGAATGCATGGTGCTGACTAGAAAGGATAAAGGTGGCATCGTTGTTCTTGTGGCCCTTCACTTGACATACAAATAGAACAGAGTGGTGACATTTAGTAGAGATGACCTAGAAGTTGTTCTCCTTCGATTACTATCGCAAACAGCAATAGCTTTCTTCAACAGAATACACATTGTTGATTGGTTAAAATTACCCAAATATGACAACTTTAACATGAAATACCTTTTAAAATACGAAATTTTATCAAAAATGTTGAAAGTGAACCATGTTCAGCATGAGAAATTACACTAATATACAAAGTTTCAAACTGTTAAAAGAAAAATTATTAAAAAATCTGTGGGCGAAACTGAACAGATCCCAGG
>NC_069008.1:7353722-7361194 GCF_001194135.2 Octopus bimaculoides | reverse complement strand
TGTATATATATATATATATATATATATATATATATGTGTGTGTATATGTTTGTCACCCCAATATCGCTTGACAACCGATGCTGGTGTGTTTACGTCCCCATAAATTAGCGATTCGGTGAAAGAGACCGATAGAATAAGTACTAGACTTACAAAGAATAAGTCCTGGGGTCGATTTCTTCGACAAAAGGCGGTGCTCCAGCATGGTCACAGTCAAATGACTGAAACAAGTAAAAGAGCATGGTAGAATGGAAAGAAATAGTGAATGAAATACTGTTGTTACTGTCTTTAATAGAGAATAGGAAAATGTGATCCAGTGAAGGAATTATGACGTCATAGTTGATTGATATGTAAGAATTAATTTAAATTCGTGAATCCTATTCCCAATATTTGATATTTCATTGAATGAAAGAAAACTGTAATTTGAGAATGACTTGGTGAATATTCTCTATGAAAAGCATTCCAGCCATGACCATCCCATCCATTTAAAGTTTTGTATGACTATATAACACAATCAAGGGATCTGACTGAATTATCTTCTATTTCTAATAGCTTGAAAAATTATGATTTCTGCCTTTTTTCTATCACCCGCTTTTCACTGTTCTTTAACCCTTTCGTTACTGTATTTATTTTGAGATGCTCTGTGTTTCTTTCAATTACTTTAAATATAACAAAGTATTTAGTAAAATAACTTAGTTATCATTCAGCTAGTATTAGGAACATAAATTGTGACTAAGGTTTGTTCGAAGATTTTAATTCAGAACTTTGAAAACAAGACATTTGTACTCAGAGTCAGAGCCGGTTTCAGCCAGGCTGGTAACGAAAGGGTTAAAGCAATCACCTCCATATCCATCTCCAAAAATATTAGACTAAAGTAGTTATTTAATGGAAACCTTTGCTGCTATATTTTTCATATTTGAACTAAAATTTGTGAGTTGTCTAATATTTCCTTGAATGCATACATCGAATCTATTTCTTTTGTCAAGATTTTATTCATTGCACCGAGGCCACATTCTGCCAAATATGAAGCTGGAAAGCACCACAGAATTCCAGCCATTTCAGACCAAATGCTTGAATTCAGTTGTTTAATTATATTTGACAGCCATAACCCAGTTATTCCACCCTTTTTTTCAAATTTCTATTTACATTCGTCATTGCATTTTAGTTCAGTAAGTTCTTCAATATTTTCACTGACAGACTCCATATCACGGCCAAAAGGATCCATCATCCATGGGCTTGTTTCAGTCATTTGACTGCAGCCATGCTGGAGCACTGCCTTTAGTCGAACAAATTGACCCCTGGACTTATTCTTTGTAAGCCTAGTATTTATTCTATCAGTGTCTTTTGCCAAACTGCTAAGTTACGGGAACATAAACACTTCAACATCAGTTGTCAAGTGAAGGTCGGGGACAAGCACAGTCATACACAAATATATATATACAACGGGCTTCTTTCAGTTTCCGTCCACCACATCCACTCACAAGGCCTTGGTCAGCCCAAGGCTGTAAAAGAAGACACTTGCTCAAGCTTACTACAGTGTTGGGAGGTAAAAAAATAATCATTACAATTTGCAATAATTCAGTGAAAAGGAATATATTTTGCAAAAGAGAAATGAAAAAAACATCAGTGCAACACCAAATGCCTTAATTGGTCACACACCACAAAGTTCTTACTGAATTAAGCCAGCTTTACTACAAGTGATGGATAATAAGGCTTAAGGCGTTGGGACAGCCAAGCACCCTCACGGGTGTCACTGGACACCTTGCTATGGCGAGCTGCCAAAGTGAGCAACAAATCACTTATGCTTTCCTTGTATGAATAAACGAGAGGATAATAAAGCCCCAGAAGCACAATGTCTGACTAAAAGACAGAACACATTTGATAATTTGTCTTAGCTAAACTGTCTGGCAAAAAACAAACAAAAACAGGAGTGGCTGTGTAGTAAGAAGTTTGCTTCCCAGCCACATGGTTTTGGGTTCAGTTCTACTGTGTAGCACCTTCTACCATAGCCTTGGGCCGACCAAAGCCTTGAGAGTGGATTTGGTTGATGGAAGCTGAAAAAAGCACATTGTGTATATGTGTGTGTTTTCCAACACTGCTTGAAAGACAGCATAGTTGTGTTTATGCCCCAGTAACTTAGCGAGAATACCAGTTTTTAATAAATAAAGAAAATTACTGGGGTCAATTCATTTGACTAAAAATGCCAATTCCCCCAGCATGGTCGCAGTCTAATGACTGAAACAAAGAAAAGAAAAAAATTCATATTAGATGTCTGTGTCCAAGGTATATTTGAAAATAAGATGTGGTTGTTACAGCTGGAATATATTTTTGATTCATTTGTCTCCTGAATCAAGACTGACATGGAGACAACAATTGCTATGTCAGATTTTTGATAATTCTCATTTCACAATATAAAATTGTTTAAGATCTGGAAACGATTATGAAGAAAAAAATTTGCGCCGATGAATGGGGGAGTGGTGAGAGGACTCAGAACATTCCTGATGTGAATTTTCCGAATCCTCTCCCCGCCAGCCATTCATCAGTGCACATTTTTATCTTCATATTCATTTACTATGTCCAGGTAGGTTCAGACATAAAATATGCTAGTTAAAGATGAACAACTTATCTCTTTTATGATGATAATGTGTTACACTCTCTGCTTATTGAAGAGTCTTGTCGTATAGGAGAAAAGTTTTTCTCCTTTGACGTATATTACAGTGACTGACATATTTTGCGTTTGAACCTAACTAGACGTATTAAGAATAGATATCTTTTACTCAGACTGCGGCCGTGCTGGGGCATTGCCGTGAAGAATTTTTATAGAATGGATCAACCCCAGTACTTATGTTCTTTTTTTTTAAGTTTGGTATCGTGAAGTTATGGGTATGTAAACGCACCAACACTGGTTGTTAAGAGATAATTGGGGAGGGGGGCAAACACTGACTCAAAGACACACGCACACACATGATGGACTTCTCTCAGTTTCTGTCTACCAAATCCACTCACAAGGCTTTGGTTAACCAGGGACTATAGTATAAGACACTTGCCCAAGGTGCCACACAGTGGGACTGAACCTAGAACCATGTGGTTGGAAGCAAACTTCTTACCACACAGCCATGCCTATGCCTATAGAAAAAATATGGAACACTTCATTAATTTGTGTGTTGTTCATTTCGTGTCTTATATTTTAGTAGCAAAGAAACCCCATATTTTTATGTCCCTTATGAGCTGCAGCTATAGTTAAGGCCTGTCCATAAACTTAAAAATCAAACAAATCCAACCACCTAGTTTTCGATTGCATAAGTCAAAACGAAAACGTGTTAAATTATTGTCCATTTCAAAACATTCCAGTCTCTTAGAAATAGAGAGGACAATTAGGGTTTTCGTTTTGTTTTAAACTGAGTTGGCTTTTTAAATATTGGAAGGTGTTTATAATCCATTTAAAATAACACACAAAAACCGTTAGATTCACTTCAACATTTAAATTTAAATGTAGAAGTGAATCTAACGGTTTTTGTGTGTTATTTTAAATGGCTTATAAACACCTTCCACGCTACAATTGTTTTCGTTCCAGCACACGATCTCAGATCAGGTCACGTGCTATGCAAGTACATCTCCGTAATTTTTAAATATTGTTTATGCATTTCTGTTTCATATTATTACAAACAACTATATCCCTACGTATATATGTAGGCAGAGTTATTTTCATAGATATTCACATTTTTGAACGAAATTTATTGCACTAGAATGTTACTGTTGAGCACTAGGTCAGCTTTGTAAGGTAGATGTGAGAAAAGGAATTCTAATTTCAACTATTCCGTGTTCTGTGTCTGGGACTACGCTGTCGAATGTTTCCTTCCCTTTTTTGTTTATGTAGCAGGGATGGGGATTCATTAGCTATCTCTAACAGTTCAAGCGACCACATAGATGGCCTCACTTTGATATGTAATAGTTATTATCCTGAATGATATTTTCGATTTATCATTGGCTGTATACAACTGAAGGAGTAAACTGAATCTATGTTAGGGACATTTTACTCCTTTCACCGGTATGATTTAAGCAGGGTAAAATTGTTAAGGACACCGCTCGACTTTGTTCAACTCATCTAATAATGTCTTGTAATTATCAGATAGGAAAGTGGATGCTTGTGGATAAAGTAAGACAACCTACATGATTCATGGTCGGTGTTTCATTAACTCCATGATTAAATATTTCATTTTATCACAAACTAGGTTACATCGTTAACTGGTTGTTCCCCATTTTACAGCATAATGCATATGGATTTTAACCCTCAACAAATGAACAAATAGCTACCCCGACCGTTATTGACTTTTTGTTGACCGTTAAATCTAAATCTAAAAAAAAAAAAATTAAATTGTGCACGTTTCCTACTTTGTTAGCACACATAATACATACATGTGTACATAGATATATACATTTTCTTTCTTCGATATTGCTCTTACAGAAATCCCTTTTGCGTGTTTTTTGTTTCTTTCACCTGTTTTTTCCTCTTCCCTACCTCTTGTCTGTATCATTTAGAGACGATCCAGTCTGCAACAAACATTCTACTAGTCTGTAGAATATATGCATTGCATATTTTCTTCACGTTTAAACTGTCTCAAGATATCGAACAGGAAACTGGATCATAAGAGATTTATCTTCAGATATTTTTTCCGACTTCAAAAACTCTCTGAGAATTAGAATGGAAGTTGTTGATCGCTTAGATGTACGAACAAACAGTGGCGAGAAACCTTTATGTAGGGAAACATTCATTAAGCAAAGATCGTTGCACGGAAATATTCCTGAATATCGCTGTGAGATTTGTAGGAAAACATTCTCTTCAGCGCATGAAGTATTTACTCACAAAGAAATACCCTGTCGGGAAAAACCTTTCCACTGCGAAATTTGTGGAAAATCTTTTGTCTACAGCAGCGACCTAACAAAACACAAAAGGATTCACACTGGAGAAAAACCTTATCACTGTGAGATGTGCGGCAAATCTTTTGTCTCCAACAGTGAATTAAGAAAGCACAAGAGAATCCACACTGGTGAAAAACCTTTCCACTGTGAAACGTGTGGAAAATCTTTTGTCTACAATAGTGACTTAACAAAGCACAAACGGATACATACTGGGGAAAAACCTTATCGTTGTGAAATCTGTGATAAAGCGTTTTCTATTAATTCCAGTCTTGTTATCCACATCCGTACGCACACTGGAGAAAAACCGTTCCCCTGTAAAATATGTGAGAAATCTTTCGTCTCCCATGGTGACTTAACAAAACACAACAAAATACACACTGGTGAAAAAACATTTCACTGCAGAATATGTGGCAAAGCTTTTGTCTACAACAGTGATTTAAAAAAGCATGAAAGGATCCACACTGGAGAAAAACCTTATCACTGTGAAATCTGTGGTAAAGCCTTCTCTGATAATTCTAGTTTTGTTGTCCACAGGCGTACTCATACTGGAGAAAAACCCTTTCCTTGTGAAATCTGTGGGAAATCGTATGTTAATAATTCTCATCTTCTGGTTCACAAAAGAATCCACACTGGTGAAAAGCCCTACCATTGTGAAATCTGTGGCAAATCCTTCTCTAATAATTCTAATTTTGCAGTTCACAGAAGAATACATACAGGAGAGAAACCTTATAATTGTAAAATCTGTGAGAAATCATTTGTCACTAACAGTCTCTTAAAGACACATGAAATAATCCATGCAGGAGAAAAACCCTTCGACTGTAAAATATGTGGGAAACATTTTGTCTCTAATAGGGATTTGAACAGACACAAAAGAACACACACTGGAGAGAAACCATTCCATTGTGAAATCTGTGGCAAATCCTTCTCTCTCAATTCAAGTCTTACCATCCACAAGCGTAGTCACACTGGAGAAAGACCGTATCATTGTGAAATATGTGGGAGATCATTTATCACGAATAGTGTCTTAAAAAGACACAAACGAATCCACACTGGAGGAAAACCTTGTGAAACATAAGAAATTCTCTTAGAAATCTCTAACTAATGCCCACCATCAAGTACATAGTGGAGAACATTTATCATAGTCAAATGTGTTGGAATTAGTTCTCATTGAATTCTCATCTTGTAGTCAACGAATGTACTGTTATTGGAGAGAAACCCTTTCTCTAAACAACTTGAATAAATACACACAGGGCAGGAAAAAACAACTAATCCCTATACATATTTTCCCTCTCAATCTGTTCTGTTGATGAGTGTAGGCTCGAAACATCAAAGATCTTTCCATTCTTTCCAATACACTTTATTCTAACAATTATATTGTAATAACTCTGCAATTATGTTTACCTCTTTAGCATTTAAATCGGCCATATCTGGCCAAAATATTCTACGTCTTTCATCTTTAAATTGGCCAAATCCAGCCTCTAACAATATTATTCTAAAAATAAACAATCATGTAATTGAAATCTGAGAGCTACAAGGTAAACGCATGATTAAATCAAATCAATTCTTTTATTTGTTTCAGTCATTTGACTGCAGCCATGCTGGAGCACCGCCTTAAAGGGTTTTTTTAGCGGAAGAAATTGACCCCAGGACTTATTCTTTGTAAGCTTAGTACTTATTCTATCAGCTTCTTTCACCAAACCGCTAAGTTATGGGGACATAAATGCACCAACATCGGTTGTCAAGTGATGATGGTGTATAGACACACACACACATATATATATATATATATACAATGAGCTTCTTTCAGTTTCTGTCTACCAAATCTACTCACAAGGCTTTGGTTGACCTGAGGCTATAGTAGAAGACATTTGTCCAAGGTGCCATGCAGTGGGACTGAACCCGGAACCATGTGGTTGGGAAGCAAGCTTCTTATCACACAGCCACACTTGGCCTGTTAATTACATTTGACAGAGAAATCTGAATGCTAAAGTGTTAACCATTTAGCATTTAATCTGGCCCAGATAGGCTACCTGTTTTATGTTCTAACCAGCCAGATTCAACCTATCACGCCTACCCTTCAATGCTAAGGAGTAAAGCCCTCCTTCAGTCATGAATGACCTTGGGTTTGCATGTAGGAAGTCACCCTCCAAAGCACAAGTCTGGGCAAGGTTGTTTATGGAAGACCAGCAGTCGCCCATGCATACCAGCCTCTCCTCTCCATGCTACAGATGTTATCCAAGGTAAGGGCAAAGGCGGGTACAGCTTGGCACCAGTGATATTGCAACTCATTTCTACAGCTGAATGAACTGGAGCTATGTGAAATAAAGTGTCTTGCTGAAGAATACAACACACAAACCTGTCAGGGAATCGATGCTCTAACCACAACTCGGTGGTTGGAGGTAATGGAAATTTTTTCTTATAATTTTCATAATAGGGTGTCGTGCTGGCAGAATTGTTTGCAGGTCAGGCAAAATGCTTAGCGGCATTTTGTCTATTCATGTTCAAATTCTGCTGAGGTTGGCTTGGGCTTTCATCTTCTCAGGGTTGGTAAATGA
>NC_069008.1:7352673-7353594 GCF_001194135.2 Octopus bimaculoides | reverse complement strand
GATACGTAATGTTTATTTTTTGCTATCAATTAGATAATTTTTGTTTGTTTTTTGTTTTAATTCTTTTACTTGCTTTACTGGGGTAAGCAATTGTTATATTTCAGATAAGTTGTTCTTGTTGGTATTGTAGTGTACATCATTCATAACTATGTATGAGTCACTCACTCACTCTCACACTCAGCTGCACTCATCTTGTTCACGTACATACATGTATCCTCATCAGATCTTCTTTCCCAGAATTTTTACAAGTATACTCTGGCCTAACATTTAACCAACATTTTTAGTCTTTACAAATTTACCCTTTTCTAAAGCAATTTCTGCACTGTTGTCATTGTTTCATTCAATTCACTGTGAACAGGAATTTCACTGGCATGAGAGTCATATAGTTGGAATATTCAACAGTCCAATCACTATATCCAATGTTGCGATTTGCTAGAACATTACCCATGTGATCAACAAAATCTGACCAATCACAACTTTGCCAAGAACTGGCTCCAGCAACAATACCAACTTTTTGCACCTTTCTCTCTCAGCCTATCCATTGGTATATATTCAGCACATCTTAGCTTGACAGAGAGCATTGACAGACACCAGAGGTGACGGGCAACAGAGGTGGCAAACAGCTGTTGACCACAGTGAGTGATCTGCAACAGCAATGCAATGACCGGCAGCTAACTCTGATTGCTGCTACTATTACACTAAGAACAATAACATTCAAACTCTCACAGTGTTTTGTTGCTCATAGTAACAGTAATATTTGCTTTTGTTGTTTATAGGAAGAATAAACATTTTGTTTATCATAAATCTCAGATTTCATTATCTTCTTTATAGCAGTATCATCAAACATTTCATCATCATTTAACACCTGTTGTCCATGCTGACATAGGTTGGACGGTGTAACCAGAGCTGGCAAGCGGGGCG
>NC_069008.1:7351549-7352618 GCF_001194135.2 Octopus bimaculoides | reverse complement strand
GGGGGGCTGCACCAAACTCCAGTCTGACTTGGTTTGGTTTCTACAGTTGGATGTCTTTCCTAACTTTACAGAGTGTGCTGAGTGCTTTTATGTAATGCCACATGAGCACCACATGGGTACTTTTACATGGCACTGCATGGGCGCTTTTAAGTGGAGCCACAAGTGCTTTACACCATCAGCAGGATCAGTCTTAACATTGCTTCTTAGTGTAATGTGAAATAAATATGCATGTAGATGTATGTATGTATATATATATAATTCCAAGAGAGTTAGAGGTTGTGAATCCAACCCACTAAGGGATAATATCTATCCAATATGCTGCTGGTAGAATACCCAATTATTAATACAAAGAAGTGTTTTTTCATTGCATGGCAATTACACTACTGAATGTAATAAATGGGTGAGGGTAAAAAGTTCTTTTACCCTTAATTTATACGGCAATAAGAAAATGGAGGGGATCAAGAGGTGGTAGTCATTAACTTTTAGACATTATATTATGTCTATTTATTCAGTGCCATTATCCAGCAGCAGCTCATCCACGGGGCCTCGTTCCAGGAATATCCCATTTAATATTCCTGCGATTTCCTCTGCAGTCCCCGTCTTCATCTCCCTCCATATGGCCATCCGCCCCGGTCAGCAGTCAACCATTGAGAGGTACGTCCCCTGCCGGTAGTGTGTTACGTCCACTGCCAGTCATTTCCAGTTGTGGGCCACTGGAATACTTCCCGCCTCATGTACACCCGAAGCAGGGTCAATAGACTGGCACCTGTCACAACTGCTAACCACTCTCTGCACGCTCTGCCTTGTTACCTCGGAGTCAACTTTCCTGGCTAGGAACAATGTCCTGTCCACTCCCATGTGATGCATGCTATGCAGTCTCCTCAACTCTGAGTCACTCAGACAGCATACTGCAGCCACAGCCTGCTCCGCATCCTCTGGCACCTGCAACCAAGCTCGCTTTACCCTGGTTAGGACATCTGCCCTGTTCTTTTCGGAAGGCACAAAAATTACGCTCAGCTCCAGATCGAACTCAGCGGTTAGCTCCCGCAATATTCCCAATCGGCGCTTT
>NC_069008.1:7350746-7351473 GCF_001194135.2 Octopus bimaculoides | reverse complement strand
GCATCCAACTCCGCCACGTTAATATGGTTGCAGTCATCCATCTTCCTGAGCCAGGCTGCATCTTCCACCATGGTGCCTCCCATTCCCAAGACAACTCCTATTGCGATGCTACTGGCATCACACCAAACGATCCCACTCTTTGATTTGGGAACATACCAACTGCCCCCCACTGGATCCTCTGCTCTCACTCTGACCAAGACTCCCTGCATCATGTCGGTCGTTTTCTCCCCAACTCTGTCATTCCACTTTGCTCCTTTGGCTCTTCTCTTGATGAAGCTACATGCTGTCCGAAGCCATCCTGCAACTGGGTAGTGTCCCACCAGCTTCCTGCACACCGAGAACAGTTCTCGTCTACTCACGCTGGTGCCCAGTTCAGGGATCTCGTTCCTACGCCGAAACACCAACGCACTAGCCCTGTCTCTCCGTAGCTTGAGGCCCAGTGCAGTGCCTCCCTCCATGGCCTCTGGTGGCTTGGCGACCAGTCCGAACTTCTTCAGGTGGCCTATGACCTCCGTTGCTGGCATTATGGTTTCATCCACAAGGATGTCATCAATGTACGAATTGGTGGCCCTTTTTACTCTGTCCACCTTTCCCAGGATGGCCTTGAGAATTGTTGCCATAATTTTTGGCACTGAATTTAGCCCAAACCCCAGCCTGGTCAAACAGTATGTCCGGCCCTTATACCTGACAAGCTGATGCTTCCACAGTCTCTCAGCCACATGCACCT
>NC_069008.1:7348680-7349002 GCF_001194135.2 Octopus bimaculoides | reverse complement strand
GGCCGAAATAGCTTGTGGTGTGATGGAGGAAAAAGACAACACGAAGCAAAAGGACAGAATGAAACGTTGGACCTTAACTTGTCGACCGCAGCGGAGTACACGATCGCTCTTGATCAAAACACGTCTTTCTCGTAACCTGTCTGTTTTCTCACTAACGCACGTGCTGGCCTTCGACCGCATGTGTCCGACCCTTCCGGTTTGGCTTCACTTCTGTTTGCCTCACCTCTCTCCACCAACAACACACAGCCCATAACACCACAGTTCTGAATTTTGATTTACCATGGGTTGGACACAGAGGCGAAACCAGGTTCTAAAGTTAGGG
>NC_069008.1:7321664-7348528 GCF_001194135.2 Octopus bimaculoides | reverse complement strand
CGTCAGGGTTTGTTTTGGTTCTTCAGATGTCAGTGGCCACCAACACATCATAAGAGATTGAGGAGAAAGTTAAAAAAGAAAGGATGTTGGTCAAATAAAGTAATGACTCCAGAAAGTTCTTCCAGGGCCATGCGATTAACAAAATAAATGAATAGATTCGACTTTTATCGCACAAGTGAATGAGAGTTAAAAAAAAAAAGTTATTGAAGAGGCGCCAATTTTGAAAAATGTGCTTGTAGTGGGATGTGATGCCCCCCCCCCATTATCTACGTCACTGGTTGGACACAGTAAAAGAAACAAATCAGTAAAACTGAATGTGTTGCTGAATGTATTAAATTATATAAGGGACTTTTAACTTACAACACCGGTGTCATTCAAGCGCGGGACTATTTTCAACGAAATCGGGTATTTGATATGCTTTTCATTCAACTAATTATAATCGTGTGTAGTAAATACCCTTTGCTAAGGTAAACGTTAATGTTTATGGATAACATAAGGCAACCTACGTGTTTCAGGGTCGGTGTTCGATCACATTCATGGTTGAATATTTCATTTTATCATAAACTTAAGTTACATCTTGAAAGGGCTGTTCCCTGTTTTATAAAAGAAACGGATTTTGTTCACCAACAATTGAGGGAATAGTTGTGACTCATACTGACATTGCACTTGACTTTCAAATCGGGGAAAAAAAAGATTAATATTTGGCGATACTGCACACGTTATTGCACTTTTCTACCATCCATGAACAATTTAATTACAACAATATTTATGTAACTTGGAGAGGTAAGAAACTTGTCGGCAAGAAAAAAAAGAAAAGACATTAATTTTTACTCTTAGACTCGTCTCAGTAAGCGAGTGTAATATCTGATCAGCGGACTTTCGGAATAGCTATCACATCATGAAAAAGGAAAAGAGCATGGAGTTGGGTAGCGGTAGCTGTTTCCATCCGTGAAAGAATTGTTTTGCGCACAAATTTTTCTTTCTTCATTTTTGCCCCATAATTCCGTGCCTTTTTCTGTTACACCTGTCTCACGACATTGGTAAATGACAGCCCATGATGTTCGATACAGAAACTGAACCACAAATAGTTTATATACGCTCATATTTCTTGGCTTTTAAGAATTCTGTGAGTAATTGATATGGAAGACGTTAATCACTTGGACAGTTCTAACGCAACTATTTTCAACAATATAGATACAGTTACACAGACAGACGGAGACGAGAAACCTTTATACTGTGAAACATTTATTCGCCAACGATCATTATACGGAAATATTCCTGAATATAGCTGTGAGATTTGTAGGGAAACTTTCTCTTCAGAACATGAAGTATTTACTCACAAAGAAATACACAATATCGAAAAGCCCTACAAGTGTGAAATATGTGGAAAATATTTTGCCAAAAACCGCGATTTAACAACACACATAAGAATCCACACTGGAGAAAAACCTTATCACTGTGAAATTTGTGGGAAATCGTTCTCTCATAATTCTAGTCTTGTCATTCACATACGAATACATACTGGAGAAAAGCCGTATCCTTGTGAAATCTGTGGTAAATCGTTCGCTGATAATTCTAGTCTCGTAGCTCACCAAAGAGTACACACTGGAGAAAAACTGTTTAATTGTGAAATATGTGAAAAATCATTTGTCTTCAAAAGTGATTTAAACAGACACAAAAGAAAACACACAGGAGAGAAACCCTATCACTGTGAAATCTGTGAGAAATCATTCTCTGATAATTCTAGTCTCTTAGTTCACCGAAGAATCCACACTGGAGAAAAACCATATCATTGTCAAATATGTGGGGTATCTTTCTCTGATAATTCCAGTCTTGTACGTCACCGCAAAATTCACACTGGAGAAAAACAGTTCCACTGTGAAGTATGTGGAAAGTCTTTTGTGTCGAAAAGTGATTTAAACCGACACAAAAGAATCCACACTGGAGAAAAGCCTTATCACTGTGAAATCTGTGGGAAATCTTTCACTCGGAATTCTCATCTTCTTAACCACATACGTAGTCATACAGATGAGAAACCCCTTTCACTGTGAAATGAATAGTTAATTCGTCACTTAGAATTCTACACTAGGTGGGATTCTGGTGTAAGAATCGCATATAACACCAGTCTGGAACTCCTATGTTGCCCAGCATAGCAATCTTCTGGAAACTATTCAGAAACGTGCAACCAAATGGATATCCGCTTCAGGCGTCTACCATACTCTGAATGCCTTGCTTCCTTGGGCAGGACACATTAAAGCTCAGATGTCTGGCAACTGAGTTAGTAGACATCCACAAGATATCCACCATCTTTCCATCAACAACCTTGGGCACCTTTTTGAATTCCATATGTCAAACACTTGTAGACATGCTTGCAAAATCAAAAAAACAATACAGCACCCATGACTTTCAGAAACATTTTTCACACTCAGAATTGCTGAAGCATGGAATAAACTATCCGTGTCGGTTGTTAGCTGTTGAGACTACATCCTTCAAAACTCCATGCTTCCTGAAATTTGCTAACAATACACCTAATACCTTTTTTTTTCTTCTTCTTTGTAGTGCACCTGAGCACTGTATACAACAATTTCATTATTATTATTTAACCCCTCAGAACTCTTTCAATTTTTGGAATTTTCAGAAAAATTTTTTGCAAATTTGTGTTCTGCAACAGGAATTCATGGGAAAAAGACTAAATAGTTTTTTAATTCTCCATCCCCAATCTCAAAAGTTCCATTCTTTTTCGTTTCTTTAAAAAACAAATTAGAGTTAAATATACAGCAATTTCAAATAATTTGTTTAAATCCCTATTCCATTAAATATGTTTATGGAGAGAAAAATTATTGAAAAACATCTATACATCTCAGAGTGACAAAGAAACGAGGAAGGCATCAGGTAATTATGATGTGCTGAAAACAACAGCTTAATTGCCCTTAAATCACAAATTTTTTTTCTTTTGCATACTTGTATGAATTCCTTTGTGTAGAACACAAATTCGTAAAAATTTCCAGAAAATTCCAAAATGAATACAAAGGTTATGGGGGTGCTTAAATTAGAATTCTGCCCTAAACATCTGCAGAATTCTTTTGTCTCCCAAGATGCGAAAGGTTACACATTAAGAGAAACACTGACTATGAACAATGAGGAAAATTATTTACACAGACTTTGTTACCTATAATCCTAGTCAAAACTAGAGAAAACCATATCTTTGTGAAAATGTGTGGGAAATAATTTATCATTACTATTTTGTTTTTTTAAGATTAAGCCATATACATGCTGGAGGGAAACTTTGTGAAACCTAAGAAATCCTCTTGCAACTTCAAACTTACAGTCCACTAACAGAGTACACATTGGTGAACAGTTATCACTTGTGAAATATGTAGGTAATAATTATCATTGAATTCTTATGGTGTATCCTACCAAAGTATTCTTGTTTGAGAGAAACCTTTTCTCTAAAATATTTGAATTGTAAACTAGCAGTTGGTAAATGACTAAATACATGACAAAATCTATTGCAAAGTGAAATATCTGGAGAATTATTCAGTGTGAAGAGTAAGTCTTGTAATCTTTGGTTGAATACACACTGGAGTAAAAAAAGAAAAAAAGAAAATGTAATGACAAATGACCAAGACCTTTGGCAATATGTTATGCTTGAGAAGAAGAGCTATCTTGTAGCAGATATTGGTGTCATGCAAATTGACACCTGTGCCAGTGGCACATAAAAGCATCTATTACACTCTTGGAGTGGTTGGTGTTAGGAAGGGCGTCCAGTTATAGAAGCCATGCCAAATCAGACTAAGGTCTGGTGCAGCCCTGGTCAAACCGTCCAACCCATGCTAGCATGGACAACAAATGATGATGAGGAAGAAATATGTTGGTAATCATTCTTTGAGTTGCAGTGTTGTGATCCACAAATACACTCAGGAGAAAGATCTATTCTCTGTTATTTGTCATTAAAATCATGGTCTCATTAATGATGATTTTCAAAATGCAGGAGTAAAATCTTATAGATGTGAGATTTGTGAAAAAATACATTCATATGCCAAATATATATATTTATAATTAGATGTAAAAGTTTTTTTGTTAATATATGTGTTGTTGTTGTTGGCATCCTTTTGTCTCAGGAGACAATGGAGTTGCACATAAACTAATCCAGTCTGGTTTTTACATTTCATGTCCTCTCAAGTTTTGTGCAGGCCTGGGCTAGATGTAAGGAAATCCTGGGTAACCCAATCGTCAGGATTCCTCTCACGACCTTGCTGACATAGTCCAAAGGAGTGCAGAGCATTACGTTTGGCACCAGCTTGGTTTCAAGAGCTGCCGGAAGAGTGTCAAGTCAAACACTAAACCGCCTACGAGGCTCCGCTCCGAATTTCTTTGAAGGTTGTCTCCTTTCTGTAACCCTGGATAGGGGCCCGTACTGGATACTGTCAGCTGGAGCCAGCTGACCCCAGGACTTGTGTCAGGCAGGGTTGTCACTCCCTGAAGTAGTGAAGAAAATCGCTACCCACTACCTAATATATGTATATTATTGTATTATTAATACATAACTGTGTCTAATCAACATCTACTCACTGTCTACCTCATCTGTTATATCATTTTTATGTTAACGTGGTGGCATTGCCTGCATTTTGCAATCAGAACTACTTTGTATGACTACCACTGGTTCAATATCGGACAGTTTCCTAGTATGCCACTTGGGTAATGCTACTGAACTACAATACTCACTTATAACAGTGTGTGTGTATACCTATATCTGAATGCTGGTCAAATGGGCTCCACGTAAGTTGGCGATTTTTGCATATTTGAAAGTTTTCATTGTTGAATATTTTGTGTTTAAAAGTTGTGCAACAACATTCACTTCAAAACTTGATAAATATTTACATAGAATTTCGCCCCTGTGTGGGCGAAATTTCCAAAATTTTGAAGGCTTTTGTAGATTCAATTTAGCCATTTTTCATTTTGAAAATGGTGACTGGAAACCACGTAGCCAGTGTGCAAGTCATGCAGAATGCTAGCGAGGTGCTGAAAACAACAAAAAATTTCCCTAGCGTACTGCTACCATTAGCTGCTGAACCTGTCAGCTTGAACGCTGCTGTTACCACCACCAACAACAACAAAACTAACGCCGCAAGGCCATCCACCTTCACCGCCACCAAAGACATCAGCTCTGCTGTCAACACCAACACCACTACTACAACTACCTTCTCTGCTACCGACACCGACACCACCACCAGTGACAACAAAAACAAATCAAATTTTGCAGAAGCCTTAAAACAAAAAAAGACCATACTACACTTCACAACACAGTAAATAAAACAAACATAGTCCCTCTTAACTCAAGAAGGTTCAAATCTACACCTCAACATCCCACAAAATATAGACATCACACAAAAGAGAACAATTGTGTATAAAATCATAAATGCAAAAACACGCAGACGAGAGCAAGCACCACAGGATGTGATAGTAAAATGTTTGCGTCTGATATGGGCATATAAGAATTATGTGAACTGGTGGAAGAGATATGCCACGATACAAGTTCGCTTCAACAGCAAAGAAAAAGCCAAAGAACACTCAATCTACAGTCTGAGAAACTAATTTTAATTCAGGCGTATCTTGGTCAGCGTGTGACCAAAATCTCAATCAAAAATGTCCCTCTGGAAGTAGAGTCACAATGGTTGTTGTCTGCCATTTGTTACAGCATGGAGGAGAACATAAACATCCTGGAGATTACTGTCTTAGAGCAACAAAATTGATCGGGGAAAATGATTCAGTTGCTGATGTAAATAGATCAGGACTCAATCAATAGCATCCCACCAAATTGAGCTGCCTGACGGCCATAACCTATATGTGGTGATAGAAGGTCGGAGGTCTCGCTGTTACTTGTGTGGCAGCGAAGAGCACCTAAAAACTGATTGCCCAACAGTGAAGAAACAACAAAAACAAGAACAACAACTACAACAGGGAAAAAGTGAAAGGTAAAAAGAACCCTTACTACCCACATGACAAAGGAAACACACCAACCAAACCCACCAACACCAGCAAATGAACATACAACAGCACCTGGAAAAACACCACCAACAAGAACTAAAGAAACAGAAAAACCAAAAGGCAATACAAAAGCTGATTCCCCTTCCCTGACATCGCATATACCTCACACAAACAGTCAACAACCAACAACAACACAAACATGCATAGAAGCTTACAACATGCCCTCTGATTCCTCAGAAATTTCGTCAGAAGACAAAAGCAGTGAGGAATGGCAAATAGCCAGAAAAGGAAGGATCAAGAAAAGAACCAAGCCAAATTCAAACAAAGCAGGGAGATACACAACTCTGGAAAACTTTTCAAGCATCAACACTAGCACACACAACACCAACACCTCAAAAACAAACACACACACAATGCTCACTGCCATCAACACAAAAAAATACAGAGATGATGGAATACATCAGCACAAAAACAAACCTGATACACAAAGACAAAAACAAACAACCACCCATACACAACACCACTAGAACACATTAAAATATTGCACATCACACTAAAATCCATTTACCCTGATGCGATGGGAAGATGCCAGAAGTACTCCTCCCAAAAAATTAATAGTGATCTCTAGGAAAAACCAAAGATGGAGACAAAAACTTTTGAATGGTAAGTGACTCTCTGTTCCTATCATTAGTGTTTACACACACACACACACATCATTAGGATTATGATCAAGGTTGGCTGTGTGAATGCGTGTGGCTTGGGGTCCCCTTGGAAACAAGGGTATCTCTTAAACGACATAAAGCCACATGAATTAGAATTCATAGCCATAAGTGAGACCAGACTCCTTAATCCACGGGCCCTAAAGTCCATGTTTGGCGGACAGTTTAACATTTATTTTTTCCCCTGTCTGCCGTGAATGGGTGGTAGTGGCACTGAGGTACTTTTTCAGAAGAGTCTGGATCTCGAAGTAAAGACAATATTCATAGACCAGGAGGGTAGACTGGTTGTCCTAGATGTCAACAGCAGCAATGGGTATGCTTTTCAACTTGTATCAGTATGCACTGCCTTTAACAGCTCGGCCGGCTTTCTTTCAACGTCTAGAAGTATTCCTAGGAAAGTCTTGTCCTTTACTTTTAGTGGGGGATTGGAATGCTACCTTGGACATGCATCTAGACTACGTGGGCAGAGATAGGAATAGATGGGGATGCAAATGCCTTAGAGACCTGCTCAGGCGCTTTCAACTGTCTGGCAGGTACTGACTCGACCACCTGAATGTGCCAATGTGGACATGGAGCAACTGCATCGAGTCGTCGAGATAGTATCTAGATAGGATTCTGTGTGGGACAGTAGATAGAAATAGCGTAGGGTGTCCACAATTCCACATAATCAGCTACACGGATCACAAACTTGTGACGTGTACGCTAGACTTAGATAAGAAACATAGGCAGGGTCCCGGTTACTGGAAACTAAACGCGTCTTTCCCATCGAGACCGGATTAGCATGCTAGTAAAGAGGGCTTTGATGGGAGTCATCATCAACAACAAATGGTGGTTTGCCCTCGAGAGCTATAAAAGCAGAAGCGATTAGGTATAGCAAAACACTAGCCATAGATAGAAACAGAGTAGAGGGTGACCTAGTTAAGAAGTTAGAAGAGGTGATAAGAAGCAGCATTGCATCCAACGTTTTGGCAGCGAAGTTGGCCCTCGACCGATGGTCAGGCAATCCAATGCTGCCAACACCTGCTTAAAGGAGGGCTGGGCATGCCATGGTTGTTGATGTGCAGACACGAGCTGAGACTGCGACATCTCTGACGAGGAATACCTGACCTGTCTGTTCAAGACGACTTTCGGGCCGGAACCTATGGACAACTTCCAGAGATCCCTGGCCTGGCAGTGTTATCAAGAAGCGCTACCCATTTGGGATAAGCTCAACAGGCACGGCTTGAGAAACACCAAGCAGACCTGCCCGAAATGTGGTCAGTGCGACGAAACTGTTCTGCATGCACTCGTGTAGTGTCCAACCATTTCCGACCTGTGGACTTATGTCGAACGACTGCTGTCACGTGTGGGACGAGTCAGTTTATCAGCCGAGTCTATCATCAATATTGTCATGCCTCCTTCCCTCAAATGGGAAGGAAGAGCTATTTTCATCGTACTTGTGGCTATGGCGAAAGAATGTGTCTGGTGGATGCATCTGAAAGGATTAGAGACAAACACTTTCCTCTCTGGTCAATCTCTCATCAACTTCTTCAAGTATCAGTTGAAAAGGATGGTGAGAATAGAGAGGCAAGTTTTGTCTAGCGAATGTTTCAACAAAATATGGGTGAATGTAGCAAGGATGGCACGTGTGAATGACGGAGCCACCTTGAGCGTGATCCTATGAACTGGAAAAAAAAAACAAAGGATAAGCAGAGAGTTACCTACTTGTAAATGTGTTATGTGACATTATTGCCCAAGGTTACTGTGGTCTTTTTGTAGGATTTTCTTTCCATGGATAAACCACCCCACTTTTGGGAACTTTTTGTACTATTTCCACTTTTTTGTATATCCCAAACGATTTTGATCCCTTTTGATTGTTGTCCCTATTTTTAATTTCTGTTTGTTTTTGCACCCCCTCAAAAAGAAAAACTCTACATTGTATTTGTCCCCTCTATGTTCAGTCCTGTGTGGCCAATAAAGAAAGTTATCTGTCCGTCTGTCTGATTGGCTGTTGTTTTCGTCTGCATAAGTCTAAACAATTTCTCATATTTATTTATGTTTGTTTATATTGAATTTTTGTCAACAGTTGATTAACAACATCAACTTTCATCTGAGTGAGGCACTCTTATGAAAATCCACCTGCTGCAGTTATATTTTCGCTTTATAAATTTCATTTCAAAATGGATAACTTGGCTGAAGCAGCCAGCGTTCCATCATCTTTCATGGACATTAATTTCCCTGCATTGCCAAATGCTGCAGAGAAGAGAGAAAGCATTGAATCACATTCACACACACACACACACACACACACGGATACAGTTGAACAACAGCATTCCCAGCAAGCAAGTGGGAAGGGAAAGCAAGAAGAATGAACAGATGTCTACTGCCACCAACACCAACATGAACAAACAAAGTAACTTTGCTTTAGTTCTGAGGCAAAGAAAACAAGTTGTTTCATTTACGCCACAGCAGATAATGGAACCAAGACCCCTTTTATCTAAAGAGGGCAATACAATAAAATTAAACACATTTTAGAAAATATTAACAAGAAAACAATTATATACACGACAATAAATTGAAAAACAAGAAAACCCGAAAACATAAATCAACAAACAATTGAAAAATGTTTAAGGTCCATATGGACACATAAAAAATATATCACAAGGGGCAAAAGATTGCCACAGTTGAAGTCAGGTTTAACTCAGAGGAGCAAATCAAGGCCTACTCTACAGAATCACTTGAGTCTGATGAAAGTGTAATGATCCCTATGTATCTAGGTTGTAGGGTCACAAGAATAAAAAGATGTGCCCCCTGAAATTGAAACACAATGGCTGGTGTCAGCCATCTGCTACAATTTTGAGGAAGTTATTAACGTCTTGGAAATTGTTATCCTTGATCAACAGAACATTACGTCCATCATTTATTACTGTCTGACCATTGTGCCTTGTCCCAACCCTACCAACAAATTGGAACGCATACTCTTCTGCTTTTTGTGAAAGGGAAGCATTCCGATGGTAAGGCGATCCATTTGCTGTCAACACCTGCTAAATGGAGGGCTGGGCATGTGGTTGATGATGTGCAGTCGTGCACTGAGATTGTGACATCTCGTCTTATTGACTGAACAGCGGTCTTGGATAAAACAGAGACCAAAGCTGGGCGAATGGCACCACACGTGCCGCCCTATTCTTGAGCAATTCTGTCATCCGGGATCAAACTTGTGCGACTTCAATTCCACAAAGGTGTTTTATAGAGGATTAATGGAGGGGAGGTGCGACGATGTTCTTGGGGAGACCCTGGGCGTCGAGGAGGAATACCTGGCCTGCCTCTTCAGTACCACTTTCAGGCCAGGACCTATGGACAATTTCCTGAGATCCCTGGTCTGGCAGTGCTGTTGGGAAGCGTTGCCACTTCAGGATAAATTCTACAGGCACGGTTCGAGAAACACCGGACTGACTTGCCTGAGATGCGGTCAGAGCAACGAAATCATTCTGCACACACTCGTGCAATGTCCAAACATTTCAGACTTGTGGGCTTATGTCGAATGGCTGCTGTCACATGTGAGATGTATTTGGTTGTTGGCTGAGTCTATAAATATTGCCCTGCCACCTTCCTTTAACCAGGAGGGCAAGGCAGTTTCCATTGTACTGGTGGCTATGGTGAAAGAATGTGCGTGAGGGACTCATGTGAAAAGTTTAGAGACAAACACTTTCCTCTCTGGTCAACCGCTCATCAGCTTTTACAAGTACCACTTGTAAAGGAAGGTGAGAATAGAGAGGAAAGTTTCAATAAAAGGTGGGTGAATGTAGCAAAGATGGTATGTGTAGATGACGAAACCACTTTGAGCATAATCTTGTAAATCCAAAAGAGAGAGTGCTCTGCTCTTGTGTTCTTTCCCTGCCTGAGGTTACCATGGTCTTTTTCATTGGCTTTTCTTTCCATGGATAAACCTAATCTGTATTACATTTTTACTCCCCTTTTGGGAACTCTATTATAAATGGAACATTGTTATTTCGGTATTTACACGTCCCAAACATTTTTGATCCCTATTCATCGTATTTTTTTTTTTTCTTTTTGAAAAGAAAAGTTCTACATTGTATTGTCCCCTCTGTGTTCGGCCCTGTGTGGCTAATAAAGATATTTCTGTCTGTCTGTCTGTATGAAGGGTGAATTTTTGGATTTTAAAATTATATTTTTAAAAATTCTTGTTTGTGGGGAAAAAAATGGCTAGTCATTCTGAGACCAACAACGTCTCAGTAAACAATTTTGATGATGAATTTCCTTTGTTGCCAACAACAACAAGTAAGAAAGAAAGTATCAATTCACTTTCACACACACACACACACACACACAATGACACCAACATTCCTACCAGGTGAGTAGGAAAAGAAAGCAAAGAGAATAAATGCATGTCCAAAACAATGACCGTTGCCACCTCCACCACCACCAACATGAACAGACAAAACAACTTTGCTTCAGTTCTGAGGCAGAGGAAACCTCTCGTATCATTTACTCTGCAAGAATTGATAGAAATCAGATCCATTTTATCTAAGAAGAGTAAAACGATAAAGCTAAATACACCAAAAGATATTTTAGAAAACATTAGCAAAAAAAAAACTACTATATATAAAACAAAAACTCACGAAAAGAAGAGATAAATGAGAAATTCACAAAAGAATCTTAACTGAAATGTTAGGCAAACTGTTTTTATTTATATGTAAATTAAAGTGTTATAGTTATTGAATATTTCTTTTTTTAAATTATATCTACACATAAATTACAGAAACCCAAAGAAAGTAGCTCTCACACCTTCACAAACTAGAGGCAGTTAGAACATTCCAGTAGCTTGGTTTTGGTGACAATATTACTTCATTGACTGGGTAGAATTCTGCAGGTAGGTAGATGCACTGATGTTGTTAGCATTTATTGGTTTATCATCACACTGTTGTCTTTAAAAAAGGCAAGACACACTGGATAATGTAGTGTTAGGTACATTGTATGTATAAGTTTTAGTCAGGGCTGAAACACCTTTGATCACATGCCAGCTCACTCATTGCTAGCCTAAAGCTCTGATTTTAGCTGCTGTTGCTATCAAGTACTGGGATTGACATAATTGACTTTTAGTCATGACTAGCTTAAAAGCTGCACTCCATGTAGACTTTTCAGCCAGCTCCTGCAGAGGGCTAACTGGGCCAGCAGTCCAAAACTACAGAGAGCTAAATAGCATGACTATTAATATGTCTAAAATGACTATATACCCCGGTGGTGTTTGATCACAGCTTAAGGACGGGTGAGAATTAATCTTGTAACACAGTCATTCTATTGTTCCAGTAATGAGTTGAATTCTAACTGTTGGTTAATTTGTCCCAAAGTTCCTATCTCAATGTAAAATTACTGAAGTAAATGTCACTTATCTCTCTTTTGATCTTTGATATCATCTGACAAACGCCAACCAAGATGGCATGAGTCAGCCAAGCTTTACAAGCTAGAAATAGCAACCCAAATGCTTTTAAATTAGATCCTAATGCTGGATGTTCAAGAACCAAATGAAGGGCAGATTTTCAATCTCAGGATCATCCTGATTCTGAAAATGTATAATATGTGTATGTAGAGCAAGTGTAGACTGAGATACAAGGGTTCTGGGCAGACAGAATTTCATGTTTATGTTAGTATGCCTGAAGTCTAATGACTGAAACCATTAGAGCTATAAAGGAATATTAAAAGACTGTTATGATATAATGAAGTTGTCTCTATAGCAATTGTAGTTATGGTTGGACTATGCTTGCTGAGAAGGTCTAATAAGACCAAAGCATGTCTGCTGTTGTCAGTATACGATTACAGTCATATGCCTTACTACATTATATAATTAATAAAAACTTCAGAGTTGTCTCTCTTATTTTTCTTTTCAGTAGCATTAGCCATTAAAATAGTTTCTCAAACAGTGTAAAGCAAGAGACATCTTAGTGCAGCATGTTTTTAAAAATGTAATTTAAGAATTTAGTAAATCTTTTAATTACTTTTATATTTAGTAACTATTTAAGCAATGGGTTTATGAATGATTAATGAGTTGAATGTGATGCTGCTGGAGGAGCAATAACTCCTGAAATAGGCATACACACACCCGTTAGCTATTTTTCCATCTTCGTTGTTTACATTAGATGTGTTCAGATACGAAATGTTGTAACAAATCAGTGCTGATGATGATATCTATAGAAAATCTATAACGATTGATCTTAAGTGATTTAGTAAAGCCATACTAATGTTTGAGTGTCTTGTAAAATGTACTATTCACAAATTTGCTATTCTTTTACTTGTTTAAGTTATTTGATAGTGGCCATGCTGGAGCACTACTTTAAAGGGTTCTTTAGTCGAAGAAATTGACCCCAGGACTTATTCTTTGTAAGCCTAGTACTTATTCTATCGGTCTCTTTTGTCTAACTGCTAAGTTATGGGAACGTAAACACACCAACATCGGTTGCCAAGCAATGGTAGGGGTAGGGGACACAAAGACACAAATATATACACACACACACACATACATATCACGGGCTGCTCTCAGTTTCTATCTACCAGATTCACTCAGAAGGCTTTGTTTGGCCTGAGGCTATAGTACTTGCCCAAGTTAGGACTGAACCTGGAACCGTGTGGTTGGGAAGCAAGCTTCTTATCACAGCCACACCTGCGCCTATAAAACATTTGGGGGTGCTGCTGTCGTATGTGATCTACATGTCATTGTGATTTATAGCAACTTAAATCTAGACTAGCTTGTGACCAACATTCGAAATTTTGTTATAAATTAGCAATTATAATTAGAGATGGATAAATATCTCCATGTTCATCAAGGAGTTCATAGCATCTTAGAAATTCTATTGCAGCTTCTTCATCTCGAATAACCTATGTGTAAAATTCTTTTGCTTTCATCACGGCTTCTTTCAATGGGCTCAGGGCAAAAAGTGTTTAAATCATAAAAGTTTTTTTGGTTTCTATACCAAATCAACTGGAAGTCAAGCAGATAGATGAATTTTAAATGTAGATCACAAGCTATACCGTTTGAACTAATGTAGATCACAAGCTATACCAGAAACATGTATGCAGATCACATACTACACCGGCACCCATTTGGGCTCATCTTTTCATTAATATGATTAATAAAATAGTTTTCTTCTTGGTGTTCTTTTCTAAATTTTTAACCTTAAAACAGTGTGAATTTTTTAAACCTCCATGAGAAGTGCACCAGTAATAGTTTTATCTGATCTCCACTGTGTTACGAAGTAAATAAGATCGAGAACAACACTATGGTAAGTAGACCTGTTAGAAACAGCAGCCAAATCTCCTGTAACGACTCATAAAAACACACGTACATATAAAAGCCAACGAGGAGACATTAACATGGTACGGATCCTATCTGATAAAAATAGCAACCAACTGTCCCACAAACCACACATACTAAATCTTCTAAAACTTAGCATTGACACAAAACTCACCATCAAAAATATAATGTGCTGGAATTCAAAATGTACTTCAGGACAATTTGTTGAGACAAACGTTTCATTTTAAAACTACCGATCTGTCAGCTGATTTGTCATTTCAATTTAAAAGACTTCTCATTAACATCAGATCCAGCTTTGCCACAATTATAAATCTCAATTATTATTATAAAGTGAACATTGTTGATCAAAACCTTGTACACCATCTCTACACATTGTGTAGCTTTATGTTAATATTTCAAGAATTTGAAACCCCAAGTCTCTCTTCATCATAGTACCACAGGCTCCAAACCAACAAAATTGGGCAGAATTCTGGTTTAACTCTTTTGTTATCATATTTCTGTTGAGATGCTCTGTGTTTCTTTCAATTAATTTAAAATATAACAAAGAATTTAATAAAATAACTTAGTTATCATTAAGCTAGTGTTAGGAACATAAATTGTGACTAAGGTTTGGTGGAAAATTGTAATTCAGAACTTTTGTAAATAGACATTTGTACTACAGAGCCAGAGCTGGTTTCAGCTGGGTTGGTATCAAAAGGGTTAAGCACCCCATATAACCTCATAAATTATTTTATTTTTTTGAATTTTCAGAAAATTTTTGCAAGTTTGTTTGACTCCGGGACAGCCATGCAAGATATCCTCTGTTGTTTATGAGATACAGGTAATGGCACACTATAGCACTGGCTCGATGAAGACCAAATGGTATATAGGATCCATGAACGGAAAACTTAAATACAGATACAATAACCACCTTGCTGCTTTTAAGCACTCCAAGAAGAGACATACAACAACCCTGTTGACATTGATCTGTAGACTTGAGGACATGATCAACTACCTCAATCAAAAGATACTTTCTAAAACCAGACCCTATATGAACAAGCTAAAAAGATGATCAATGTACTCACTTAAAAAATTGCATCTTTTAGATAACCAATGAAATTCCAGGGTCTATATACATAGCAAAAACAAAATTTCTTTCATCATATAGGCACAGGTGTGAGAGCACTGCGACCTTTTTTCACTTGCAGTACACTTAAATTCTTTTCAAAATTTAGTGTCACACCTGAACTAAAAATATAACTAAAAGTATAGGGGAAAAAATTATATTCAGGTTACACTGTGGTACACTTAGTATCGTCTTTTGGCACACTGGTTGTGGAGCCCTGCCCTATATTGAGTAAACAAACCCTATTTTTGAAGCAGGTCAATTAACATGCAGTGCAATAAAACTAGTTTTGTTCTTTACTTTTTTTTTTAACGTGGATTGACAACAGAGAAGTGTATTAATTTGTGTATCTGATAAATAAAATCATGTCTGTTTTTTTCTCCATTTAATTTTCTTGTTATAAATATTATACTGCATACATAGTGCAATATGATACATTTCAGAGGGATTAATAAATATCAAATAGATCCTGCTTTAGAAGTCTATTAATTTGAATCTGTTAAACACAATTTAGCTCGTAACTTTTCATAGTTTATTTTATATTTTAAGTATATATCGTAATAATATTGTCTCAAGAGAACAGGGACATTTCCAGTCCCAAGCTTGTCGAGTAATTGGTCTGGTGTTGTGTAGCAAATTACTTGTGTGTGGGTGTGTGTCTTCCTCTCTCTATTTTTTAAAACGTTCTTGTCATGACCATTCCATCTGTTTAAGAGTATTCTAGTCGTAACCATTTCGTGCTCCAAACATGTCCCACTTACTGTTGTAAGCAAAGTGCACCCACCACCCTATATTTGGCGATCCTTTGGTATTGGTATGTAGTGTTGGTATGAGGCGACGACATCATTCGCCCTCTGTTTCTGCCTCGCCTCTTTATTTGTCATAAGGAAAGGTTGTGTGGGTGAATGATGTCGTCTACAAATACCGAAGAATTGCCAAATAAAAAAAAAAAGGTGGTCATGAGTGAGGTGTCACTAATGACAGATCTACTCGATCAACGCTTCCTAGGGCTAAAATAAACAAGTGACAACATACTCGAGTTTGTGAAAAAATATATTTATAAAATCCTAAAGTATCGGGACCTGGCAGTGAACTATCTCTTCCAGCCTGTGGCGTTTGAGACGTTTGGAGGGACTGGGTCACTAACGGCGAAGTCTCACCGAGGTATCAGGTGATGCTCGTGAGGGAGGTTGGCTTTTCCAACGCCTTAGCCTCGCCAGCGCCCGTGGTAATGTTGCGAGCAAGCTGAATTGCTTCAGTAGGTTCCATTGAACCATATGGTGCGCGACCAACTGAAGCACTTGGTGCTGCATTAATGTTTTTTTCTTTCTTCTCTTTTTCCTTTTTATTCGCTTTCTTTCTTTTGTAAAAACTATATTAGATAAAATTTCCTGTTGTTTTAGGTTTTCATTTCTATGTAATCATTGATTTTCTGTTTATAGGGGCCTGATTCTCTTGTTTACCTCTGAAAACGGTAATGTAAGAAATAGAATAATGATAACATTTTAAGGATATAGTTTCAAGTTGTGGAAGTTGTTCCCCTTTATTGTCTCAGTTATCCGACAGATGGCTCTACTTGTTGGACTCGTTCTTTTTGACTTCTATTCAAAAGTTCATTGCGCTGTTTTTCTTTGTCTCAAATGTTCACGTCATTTTACAAATATGCTGTAAGCAATTTCAACAATTCATTATGTGTCAGAGATATATATTATATATGCAAAATAAGTGTCAACTGTACATGAATAACTGTTGTTAAAAGTTGTGTCGAGATTTTCAGTGACCTTATGGACTTCAACTTTGACCTCATCAGGTCACCCCACATTTCCACTACATTGTTATATGTAAGTATTAGAAACATCGAATTATTTTAGTCCATATTTACGCCAGTCTGAGTGTATTTACTACTCGATCTTTTTTTTTAGGCACTAGATTCCCCACAAAATTAGTCTGAATGTCCGGCAACCGCTGCAGCCCCACTGAAATGAGATTAGGGAAAACAGTTATGACCCCTGGCTTGACAATTATTTTCCACTCCATGAGTAACTTTTGTTTATATAATACGACGGACACAGCGAAACAAACAGCACCAGTCGAAAGTGAAAGGTAAACAAACAATCTTTCAGAAAATTCTCACCAATCGATAATAAAGTTTTAATCGTAAAATCGGTTGATTTGTTTTTGTTTTTTAAATGTGTTAAATCTTTCACGACATTCGTCAATTGCATTTGACACTACTATACTGTTTAATTATTGTATTTTAGTTAATTAATTTTTAAGAAAAATACATGAACCAAATGCATTTTAGACAAAGATTTTATCATTATTTTGTTACATATTTTATTTCATTGCTAATTATTACCTTTTTTAAAATCAAGTAGTGGCTTTATAATTTACAAATTCATTATATCATAATTTAGTGTTTAATAACTAATTAAAATTGTTTGTTTAGTAAGTGTGTATGTGTGTATAAGACGAAGGCCATAATTGGGTGAAGATACGCAGGGGGGAAAAACCCTATAAAATCAATCTTGGTATGCAGCACAATTATTCGCACGGACACACACTTTATATAGCTATGAATATACATACATAAGTGCACATACAAACCTGATGTCAATTAGTAGCTTATTGTCGATTTTTGATGATTTTTCTACTGATTATTATTTGTTTATCTTTAACTTGCTCGGTGCAGATTGTTTCATTTTGCCTGCCATATTATAGATACAAAGTTCGAAAGAGCACTCAACGTTTCTCCGATAAACAAAACCAGACTCACCAGCCTTCTGATCTCATTAACGAATACATTCATCAGTTCTCTGTTTCAACCAACTGTAAACCACATTCTCTGAGAAAATATTTCCCAGCCTGGTTTCTATTTTCTCTCTAGCTGGTCCTGTTTACTCCTTTTTATATACAAAGCTAACACATTCTCTTCCAAATACAAATCCATAAAACTCACTACATCTTGCCCAGCGCCCCTGCAACTCTGCTAACGTCTTCAGCTTCATGGTCGCATATCCCTAGCTATCAAATGACTTTGTAATTTTGGGTGGAGTTTTGAAATAAATGTGCCTTGATGTTCCACACTTCATGAGAAAGGAAAAGAGTATAAAAAAGGGGTCGAAAATGTAGAAAGAGAGAGAGATTAAGATTAAAATGTGCTCCACAGGGTACATTTTAATTTCTCTTAGCAAGGTGTTTTTTCACCAGACATGTCCAATAAATATATAAATTATGAATTATATGGAGTTGTACCATAAGTCTGTACAGTAGAGGTTCTCAACTGGGGTTCATATAAATTGGTTATACTTCTACAATACACAAAATATTTCAATAATTTTTTTTCTATACAGTTATTTGTTTCAGCCATTAGACTGTGACCACGATGGGGGCACCACTTTGAATTTTTAGTCAAATGAATCGATCCCTGTAGTTATATCTATATTCTTTTAAAGCCTGATGCTTATTCTGTTGGTCTCTTTATTGAACTAAGTTACGAGAATGTAAACACATCAGCACTGGCTGTCAAGTAGTGATGGGGGACAAACACACACACACAAACACATATATACACAACTGGCTTCTTTCAGTTTCCATCTACCAAATCCACTCACAAGGTTTTGGTTGGTCTAAGGTTATAGTAGAAGACATTTCCCCAAGGTGCCATGCAATGAAACTGAACTTGGAACCATATGGTTGGGAAGCAAGCTTCTTACCACACAGCTACGCCTGTGTTAACTAATTCCTAAGAATATTTAATTATAAGAAAATGAAACTTTTGTTAACCCTTTAGCATTTAAACTGGCCATATTTGGCTCAAATATTCTCTCTGTTTTATGTTCAAAACTGGCTAGATTCAGCCTCTCATACCTTTCCTACAATGTCATTCTAAAACTATGCAATCACTTCATTGAAATCTCTGAATGCTACAAGATTAATGCATGCTTAATTCAAAACAATGTGAATAAATAAGCATTACATTTGACAGATTAATCTGAATGCTAAAGGGTTCAACACCAAATGTCTATGGGAGACTCCAGTAAAATAAAATAGAATCAAAAGTTGAATTTCCTTTCAGGTGATGGCTAGAGACAGAATCTTACTGTGGCTCACAGTCTCATGGGATTGAATATAAAACTACTTGGAGTGAACAAGTATCTTGGAAAACAGGTACTTCTATACCCAACTAGATGGAACTATTTTAGGAGAAAATACTTGAAAATGTTCAACATTGATTTGACTTCGTAGGAATATCCATACTAAGTAATACGAGATATTAATACTCCACAGAGTGCATAACTAGTCTTAGTGAAATATTCTTCATTAAAACTGCTCAACAAATCATTGTCATCATTTAGTGTTCGTTTTCCGTGTTGGCATGGGTTAGATGGTTTGACTGGGACTGGTTAGCCAGAGTGCTGTACCAGGCTCCAGCCTGATTTGGCTTGGTTTCTGTGGCTGGATAATGCCAACCAAGAATGTACCGGCTGCCTTTTATATGTCATTGGCACTGGCCATAACTTTAATTTCACTTTAGCTTGACATGTCTTCTCAATCACAGCAAATCATTGGAAGTCTCAGTCCCTCGTCATCACCTCCATGAGAATCAACATCTGAAGATCATGCTTCACCACCTCATCTCATGCCTTCCTGGGTCTACCTCTTCCACAGGTTCCCTCCACAGAGATCGGCACTTCTTTACACAGCTGTCCTTGTCCATATGCATCACATGACCATACCAGCATAGTCTTCTCTCTGGCATACCACAGCTGATGCTTCTTATACCTAATTTTTCTTTTAAGATGCTTACAGTCTGTCATACCTGTGGAAAAATTATGGATGGTAAATGCTCAGTTTAATTACTTGCAACACATTGTTTTTGAAAGGATTAATTGAAAATATATAAAATATATGTTCCAATATATGGATCAAAACAATTTGAGTTAAAGAAAAAGAACAAGAGAAGAATGATATCCTGCAATCGATAGACACATTTGCCAAACCCCAGGCAAAATCAAAATCACTAGTGTTCACATTGCAAAATCCAAACCTTGGGCAGGTGTGTTGTTCTATAGTCTCAGGCGTGTGAGTGGATTTGGTATATGGAAACTGCCAGAAGCCTGTCATATATATATATATATATATATATATATATATATATATATATATACATACGTGTGTGTGTTTGTCCTTCCCCTCCACCACTTGACAACCGATGCTGGTGTGTTTATGTCCCCTTAACTTAGCAGATTGGCAAAAATGACTGATATAATAAGTACTAGGCTTAAAAAGAATAAGTCCTGGGGTCGATTGCGTTAACTAAAACCCTTTAAGGGAGTGCTCCAGCATGGCCGTATTCAAATGACTGAAACAAGTAAATGAATATCTAATATGAAACAAAGTCATGGAAAAAAAATATATATTTATCATCATCGTCACCACCACCACCACTGGTTATGTTTGTTTCCCTGCTTGTATGGGTTGAATGGATTGTTACAGTCTGAGTTTGTTCTTATTTGGAATCGCATCTTGTTCACAAGTCCTAATTTGGAATGGTTTCTATAACTGGATGTCCTTCTTTACATCAACTATGTAATAGAGAGTACTGTGTACATTTGAGGCATTTAGTAACAGACCGTTGTAAGCGCCTCAGCTTAAAAACCGAGAAAAACGCAAAGTTTTGCAGCTTTCAGAATGCAATATCTCAGCAAGGAATGAAGTTAGGAAGCTGGTTTTGGTCTTAAAATGTCCGCAAAGACTTTCTCTAATCATTCCACCTATGTATGCATCTGAAGGATGTAACAATGACTGCACCTTTCTCATTTTGTAGAATATACCAGTACTACAAAATGGAGTATCGCATTGCATATTTTAGCCATAATATTTAGCAAAAACATAGAAATCCCACAAAAGTATGGTTTGTGTTTTAATATACCAAGGTAAGTATCTTTAAGAGGTAAGTAAGACAAGATAGTAAGATAATAGCTCATTATCGTTATGATGGTAATGAGGAATATTAGAAAATGAGTCATAACACCTTGAAAAATGATACAGGGACCACACCAAAGTTATTGATTGAGCATGTGTGCTTAGGATGGTGTCTTACTAAACTCTTTGGTCCAAGTTTGGGTGGTTGAGTGTCAAGATACAATATTTTCAGCCAGATTTTCGACCTTATTGCAAGCCTTACCGGTTCTTCCTCCCAATTTTTTTTGAGTTTAGATGTCAAGACAATGAAAATAATATACTAACCCCCGAATTGGCTGGGGTGGCACTTATGACACTGTTACTAAATGCCTCATTTTGTAGTGAGACCAACACTTGAGTTTTCATGTCCTTAATAAGCATAAAGCATCCCTTTGACCCTACCTGGTCTCTATCCCCCAAGAATTTTACTGAGTGTACCAAGTGCATTTTATCAAGGCATCAACACTAGTAGGGTCGCTAATTGAGCTGGGGAACAATAAGAGAGAGAGAGGGGGGATATGGTAGAGGGAGTGCAGAAAGGAGTTAGTAGAGTGTATCAAATATGGTCAGATGCAATTTCTCATAATGACATTATTACACAGTTGTCTGTCCTTAGTTTCTGAGTTCAAATTCTGCTGAGATCGTCTTTGCCTTTCATCCTTTTAAGGTCAATGAAGCATGTACCAGTAATACACTAGGGTTGATGTAATTGATTAGCTCCCTCCCCACCAAACTCTCAGGCGTTGTACCTATAGTAGAAAGAATTATTATACAGTTGTAACAAGAAATTATGACAACAGTGTGATAGGGCTGTTAAGAGGAGACATTGCATATTCAGATCCACTGCAGATGAGTGGTTCAAAAGTAGACATATTTTACACTCCAGCCTTCATCTTTTTCATGTTAGTTTTGCCATATTTGCACATAAAGGCACCATACCTTCCTCTTTACTCTGTTTCATGCTAAACTCACTGTGGTCTCACATTTATTGATTGCATCTCGATACATGGTTTGTATTGTTCTTATAAGTCAGTTATCTTTCTTTACTTTATTTAGCAGCCTCCAGATAACAGAGTATGGGACCCTATCAAAGGCTTTCACCAAGGAGATCATTGCTTGGAATAGAGGTTAGCTAAGTGATTTTATTGCAAGAAGATTGCATCGATAATACTTCTTCGTGGCACACAGCTGAACTAGGTTCTAGTCTTGGTTAAATCTCTTCTTAATCTTATTAACTTATAAAATTGAAATGGTAGGATGGGCTATTACTTGATAAAATGAGAAGGGTGCAAGAGTGTTAGTGTGAAGGAAATGTGGTGGCATAGAGTCTGTGACTGATATCAGGGAAGGTGAGTTGTGTAAGTGACAAATATGGAGAAGCAGTGGGGTGGTAACATTAAAACAGCTGTCATTCAGGGATACACACACGATGCTGCATACATATTTTCATAAATATATAGATATATGTATACACAACTAACTTTTAAAAGACTGACGAAGGGAAAGAAAGGTGGGTGTGAGAAATATGTAGCTTTAAGGAGAGAGGGGGTAAGTTGACAACAATTGTTCCCAGGTGGCTCACATACATACATATATACATATGTACACTTGTGTGTGTGTATGTGTCACATCCTATAACTGTCTCTTTACTTCTGTAGGGTAAGTCAGAATTTTTAAATTTGGTATATTGAAATAATTTTCTACATTAAATCCGATTTTGTTATTTAATTGTTCCAGAAAAATTACAGAAAAATGTTTCAGAGGTTTAAAGTTTAATCAATTTTACCTTATCGGAAAACAGGATTTGGAAGCTGGCATTTTCTGCATGATAGCTGTCTATCACAAAATGAAAGCAAAATCATTATAAGGTGGAATTTTTATGAAACAGATAAAAGCAAAGCATTACGATGACCAAAGTTGACAGAACTTCTGAAGTTTTAATAAGTTTTAATGAATAAAGTCATGTGAAATGGGCAGCATTGTATTTTAAAGGGGCCAGCATTGTCACACTCTGCATCATGCTGAATCTCCCTGAGAACTATGTTAAGGGTACATATGCTGTGGAGTGTTCAGCCACTTGCACATTAATTTCACAAACAGGCTGTTCTGTTGATTGGGTCACCGGGAACCCTCATCATCGTAACTGACGGAGTGCCAGTTTTTTTTATGATACCTATGAAATTATTTACTCAAATGTGTGTATTTATTTATTTACACAACTACACACATGTATATCATCAACACATTTAACATCCATTTTCCATATTGGCATGGGTTGGACGGATTGACAGGAGCTGGTCGGCTGGCGAGCTGCTTGGGCTCCATCTCTGCTTTTGCATGGTTTCTATGGCTGGATACTCTTCCTAATGCCAACCACTTTATAGAGTGTACTGCATGCTTTTACACAACACTGGCTTTGGTGCTTTTTATGTGGGACTGACACCCACAAGTCTGCAAGATTAGGAACTCTCAGTTGAAAAGGGCTGCAGGAGACAACCATGTATTCACTTAGCACAACAAACTACCGGAAGTTTTGGTCCCTTGCCATCCCCTCTATGAAGCCCAACATCTGAAGATCCTTTCTCACCACTTAGTCCCACATCTTCTTGGGTTTACCCTTTCCACACATTCCCTCCACAATTAGAGCTTGGCACTTCTTGATGCAACAGTTTTCATTTATTTGTATATATGTGTATATATATATATATATATGTGTGTGTATATATATATATATATATATATATATATATATATATATATATATTATGAATAATAAAATTTCCACAGATGTATCTTTCACTTTTTAAGTATACTCTATATCTTACACTTTGTTCCTTTATTATTTCAGATCATCAGCTGACACTGGTATCAAAGAATTGATTACTTCGATACATCATCAGTAAATGTTACACAGAATGGACATAGCCTTGTTTATATAAATTTATGGTAAATTAATGTTGAAATATTTCTTCTGAGCTCAGATTAATAACGATAGTTCTTTATTTCATTGTCTAGAATGCTTACAAAATGGCAGAATGATTTTTCACTCCAATTAATTTTGGATTATTAAAAAGGTGTGCAGTGTTTTTGTATGTATAAAAAAAAAAAAAAGGAACACAGTTGTTGAAAATACAATCATAGTTTAACCCTTTACCATTTAAGCTGGCCATATCTGGTCAAAACAGTCTATTTGTTTCATTGTTCAAAATGGCCTGATCAAGCCTTTCACACCTACCCTACAATGCTATCCTAAAAATAAACAGTCACATCTTCAAAATCTTAGTTATGAGATAATACATGATTAATTCAAAACAATCTGATTAAATAAGCATTGTATTTGATGGAGTTATTTGAATGTTAAGGTGTTCAATAGTTCTACAGAATAGAATATAAAATCAGAAAAAAAGAAAACCATCTGTTTTCTTTTTTTGAGAAAAGAATAATTATGGCAAATGAATTATGTGAAAACAAGATTATATGTAAAAGTATTAATTATTCTGCTGATACAAAGAAGGAAATTGGTAAAACTTCATATTTATGTGATATCTGTAAAAAAACATTCTCTCAAAGAGGTAATCTCACCCGGCACAAACGTATTCATACAGGAGAGAAACCATATCACTGTAACATCTGTGGGAAATCGTTCTCTGGAGGAAATACCTTAACTAAACATGTACGCATTCATACAGGGGAGAAGCCTTATGAATGCGATGTTTGTGGTAAATCATTCTCTGGGAGTGGTGACTTGACCATTCACATACGCATTCATACAGGTGAGAAACCATATCCCTGTGATGTTTGTGGTAAATCATTTTCTCATAATCCTAACTTGACTATACACAAACGTATACATACAGGAGAGAAATCATATCACTGTGATATCTGCGGTAAATCATTCTCTCATAATCATCACTTAGCTAGACACAAACGAGTTCATACAGGGGAGAAGCCATATCAGTGTGATATCTGTAGCAAGTCATTCTCTGAAAAAGGCCACTTAACTACGCATATAAGTATTCATACTAAAAAGTAACTATCTGCATCAAAATTCAGGTTGTAAATATTTCACAGAGAAATGTAGCAATAAAAACTTGATGGCTTTGTGACAAAATTTGATGCCAAATTATCAATATTGATTTTTCTTCTTGTGTAGGATGTAAATTAAAACTTTCTGAGCATAGTATTTGTTGATTAAAATTGTCTGATGCATATAGGTATTCATAATAAAAAGTAACTGTATCTGCATCAAAATTCAGGTTTTAGTAAACACTTCACAGAAAAATGTATCAATAATCAATATTATCAATATTGATTAAGGTGGCGAGCTGGTAGAATCGTTTCTATGCCAGGCAAAATGCTTAGCAGCATTTCATCCATCCTTACATTCTGAGTTCAAATTCCAATGAGGTCAACTTTGCCTTTCATCCTTTTCATGTCAATGAATTAAGCTGAGCACTGCCTTCCCTGAAATTGTGAGCCTTGTGCCAAAATTTGTAACCAAATTACCAATATTGATTTTTCTTGTGTGGGGTGTAAATTAAGACCCTTCTGAGCATAGTATTTTTGATTCGTGTTTTCTGAACTCTACCAAAAATTAACTCTACCAAAATTAATTTACCAGTGAAAGCACTATTTATAAGAGAATTTTTGTAATATTGTTTAATAAAATTAACTTAAAGAAAGTGATACCCATGTCTTGATGTTATAATCATATTGCTTGAGTGATTGGTAGAATTCTGCAGGTAGATCGATGCTATGATACTTTCAGTGTTTGCTGATTTATGACAACACCCCTATGTGTTTGGGTGGTGTTTGCTTAGCAGCACACTGCTTTCATTTGTTGCTACTGCAAGTATCATTATTGAATATTTCTATTAAATATTGCCAGAACTGCATTATCTCAGAGTGGGTGGAACACGTGGAAGAGGGAGACCCACGAAGGGATGAGATGAAGTAATGAAGAACGACCTCCGGAAACTGAAGATTTCAGGTGAGATGACAAAGGATTGAGATTCCTGGCACCTGGCTGTACTCAAGAAGACCTGTATTCTGCAGCAGAAGTATTAAGACCGATCCTTCAGGTGGTATAAAGCACTCAGTGGTGCCATGTAAAAGTGCCTGTGTGGTGTCACATAAAAGCACATGTGTAGTGCCATGTAAAAGCACCTGTGTGGTGACATGTAAAAGTGTTCATGTGGTGTCATGTAAAAGTACTTGTGAGGCACCATGTAGAAGTGTCTGTGCAGTGCCATATAAATAGCACCCAGCACTCTGGGTGGTATTAGGAAGGGCATCCAGCCATAGAAAGCATGTCAACTCAGACAACTGGAGCCTGATGCAGCCATGCCAGCTTACCAGCCCTGGTCATACCATCCAACCCATGCCAGCATGGACAATGATGATGATGGTGAAAGTTTAGGCCTGAAAGATCGTTAACTTTAAACCATACAAAAACACCAAACGACAAGGAAGACTTCTCCAAACTGATATCACTCATATAAAAATTTGACTTTATACGTATATATATCGTATATGTCGTATATATCTATATATATTTATGTGTGTTTTTGTCCTCCCCACCATCTCTTGACAACTGATGTTGGTGTGTTTACATCCTTGTAACTTAGCAGTTTGGCAGAAAAGAATAAGTCCAGGGGTCGATTTCTTCAACTAAAAGGCAGTGTTCCAGCATGGCCACAGTCAAATGACTGAAACTAATAAAAGGATGTATGTATGTATGTATGTATGTATCTATCTATCTATCTATATACATATATAC
>NC_069008.1:7318925-7320365 GCF_001194135.2 Octopus bimaculoides | reverse complement strand
TATATATATTATATATATATATATATATATGTATATATACATATCTCATCATCATGTAATGTCCGTTGTCCATGCTGGCATGAGTTGGACGGTTTGACCAAGGCTGGTAAGCTTAGGGGCTGCACAAGACTCCAGTCTGGCTTGGCATGGCATGGTTTCTACGGTTGGATGCCCTTCTTAACACCAACCATTCTGAGAGTGTAGTGGATGCTTTTACATGCCACTGGCACGAGTGCCACTTGTGTGACACCAGTGTCTGCCACGACTATCATTTTACTTGGCTTGATGGGTCTTCTGCTCAAGCATAGCATATTGCTGAAGGTCTCAATCATTTATCACTGCCTCTGTGAGGCCCAATACTTGAAAGGTGCTTTTTATGTGCCACGGGCATAGGTGCTAGTTGCACAACATTAGCATTGACCACATTGCCTCTGTGAGGCCCAACGCTTCAAAGGTACTTTTATATGTTCCACTGCCATGGGTGCCAGTTACATGACATTAGCATCAGCCACAACTATGATTACAATTGGCTTGATGGGTCTTCTCAAGCATGGCATATCGCCAAAGGTCTCAGTCACATGTCATTGCTTCCATAAGAGTCAACATCTGAAGGTCGTGCTTCACCACCTCGTCGCATGTCTTTCTGGGTCTACCTCTGCCATAGGTTCCCTCCACAGCACTTCTTTATGCAGTTGTCCTCGTCCATACACATTCCAATGCAGTCGTCTTGCCTTCACACCACATCTGATGCCTCTTATGCCCAACTTTTCTCTCAAGGCATTTACGCTCTGTCATACATGCACACTGACATTGCACATCCAGTGAAGCATGTTAGCTTTATTTCTTTCAAGCCTACACATGTCCTTGGTAGTCACAGCCCATGATTTACTGCTGTGTTGCATAGCTGTTCACACACAAGCATCATACAGTCTGCTTCTCACTCTGACGATGGGCTTCTTTCAGTTTCCATCCACTAAATCCATTTACAAGGCTTTGGTCTGCCTGGGGCTTGAGTAAAAGAGACTTGCCTAAGATGCCATGCAGTGGGACTGAACCTGGGAGCATGTGGTTAGGAAACCAATTTCTTACCAAACAACCACTCTCGCACCTAATTCATCAAATATTCTTCATTTTGTATTCATATTTAGTTAAAGATAAGTTCACATTCAGTTAACAATCAAGTCATGATAGAATCATATTATAAATAAAAAGTAGCATTATATAAAGTTTAAAGCAGCATCAGAACCATTTCTATGATGGGATACATACAAACAAGACACACAAGAAGATACATGAAAGAATATAAAAGACACTGTACACACACACACACACACACACACACACACATACATATATTATACATGTAATCTATAATGGTGAAAGTACATGGCTCAATGGTTAGAGTGTCGGATTCACAATCATGAGGTAGTGAGTTCAGTT
>NC_069008.1:7311498-7318915 GCF_001194135.2 Octopus bimaculoides | reverse complement strand
GTACTGAGTTTGATTCATGGACTGGGCTGTGTGTTGTGTTCTTGAGCAAGACACTTTATTTCACGTTGCTCCAGTTCACTCAGCTGTAGAAATGAGTTGCGACATCACTGGTGCCAAGCTGCATCGACCTTTGCCTTTCCCTTGTATAACATTAGTGGCGTGGAGAGGGGAGACCAGTAAACATGGGCGACTGCTGGTCTTCCATAAACAATATTGCCTGGACTTGTGCCTTGGAGTAAAATTTTCTAGGTGCAATCCCATGGTCTGTCATGACTGAAGCAGGTCTTTATCCTTTACCCTTTTAATCTATTATTGTATAATGAAATATCTTCTTTAATGGTTTGAGGATTTATTTATAATGTAATGATTGTACAATGGCACTATAACTGCTGAAATATACATTTCTCTGTTATTACTCCACAATGTGAAATTAAAAATATCTTTCTGGAAAAATATTAAAGTAAATATACATGAGTCTTCAGAGATATAGTATTGCTGATGTAAAATACAGTGTAAGGAAGTTTTTATCACACTGTTATATCTACCTTCATGACTACATTTATAGTCAACATTGATTAGCTGTGATATAAAGTGCCAAGGAATAAGTCATTCTGGGAATATCATTAGGAGAGCATATTTGAAATGAGATAATTTGAGAACAGAGTGGAGTGAACGATGTGATTGCAGAATGCTGAAAGCATATGTTCTGTTGGATTAGACATGTCACAAGGTTCACAGACAACAGCTGGACCCTTGCAGTTACTGAGTGGTATTTCAAGAGATCAGAAAAGGCCACTTAGAAGGCCTCCATGATGATAAGGCATTTTAGTTAAGCAATACCTGTTTTAGAATAGGTATGTATTCCTACATGTCATAAGGGGTGACTAAAAGATTTAATCCTTTTACATTCAGATTACTATGTCAAATGTAACGCTTATTTAATCAAATTGTTTTGAATTAGTCATGCATTATCTCATAGCTTTGAGATTCTGGTAACATGACTTTATTCTTAGGATGACATTGTAGTAGATGTGAAAGGCTCAGTCAGGCCAGTTTCAACAATAAAACAGGTAGAATGTTTTGGCAGGATATAGTCAGTTTAAATGCTAAAGGGTTAACATCAGAAAGAACAACCAGTCATAAATGCTGCCTCACAACAAACTACAACGAATTTCATTTGTGCTATGGCTAAACCCCTCTGTGGCAAAGGAAAACATTTAAAAGATTTCTTATATGAATACATACATGTGGTCAAAGTAGTTTTTGAAGAGAATGATATACCACAGATCACAGTAATATGGCTTCTCTCCTTTATGAATACATTTGTGTTTGGTAAAATGACTTCCATCAGAAAATTATTTACCACAGGATATCACGACATGCCTTTCCTCTTGTATCAGTATGGCTATGTGTTCATTTATGGAGAATGATTTACTTAATTTTGTTGTGTCTAGGGAGAGTCAACACGCCAATATAATTAACACACACACACACTGGTTCAACTCCACTCATTTATCATATATCTGATTGTTTTAGTTAAAGCTCTTCCTTTGCTTTTTTGCAACCTTCTCTGTGACTCAGTGACTATCAACTGTTTGTTATAGAAGGTGCATTTGTTTGTCTGTTTGAGATTTTGTTGTGTGTATGTGTTTGCTTGTGTATGTATGTACATGCATACAAACATGCATGCATACATACATACATACATATATACACATGCACACACACACTGGTAACAAAATCTCAGGCAAACAGACGTGCCCTCAATAACAGACAGAGTTGACAGTGAGAAGGTTGTAAAAAGCAATGAAAGAGCTTTGACAAAAGAAAAAAAATCGGATATTTAGTAAATGAATGGAATTAAATCAGTGTGTGAGTGAATAATTATATAATGACTCTCCCTAGACACAACAAGATTTGCTTCAACACATGAATTCACATACAAAATCTTGCAAACCAGATTTACTAAATATCAAATGATAAAGTTTTCTCCCCTTCATCAGTATGTTTGTGTAGAGTAGGTTACACTTTTTAAGAGAATGATTTACCACAGATAGCACTGAAGTTTGGTGATTTTCTCATCTCTTTTGACCTCTTTTCGGGAAAATATAATTAATTTTTCTATTATTTTTCTTTCTCACCACAATATATGAATTTTTTCTGTTTTCGTTTTTACAGTTTAGTACAAGTATTTTCACTACTATATTCGTATAAACTTTTCCATTATACCATAATAGATTATATGTATGATATATATATATATATATATATATATATATATATGTGTGTGTGTGTGTGTGTGTGTGTGTGTACAAATGGAGAGAGAGTGAGCTAATGTGTGGCATGAACATTTGATCACCAGTTATTTAATTCAGGTGATGAAACATGATCTTTGAATGTTGGGCCTCACAGAGGCAATGATAAGTAACTGTGACCTTTGGCAATATGCCGTGCTTGAGAAGACCTGTCAAGCCAAGTGAAATCATAGTCATGCTAGATACTGGCTTCATGCAACTGGCACCCATGCTGGTGGCATGTAAAAGCACCCATTACACTCCCAGAGACATCCAGCCGTAGAGACCATGCCAAATCAGACGTCTAGTGCAGCTCCTCAGCTGACCAGCCCTGGTCAACCCATCCAACTCATGCCAGCATGGACAATGGATGTTAAAGGATGACGATGAAACAAGTTAATTGACCTGCAGGTCATTTGGCAAAAGCCGAACACTCATATATTGTCTTCGAGGGAAGAGTCCATCATATTCTTTGCGCTCATTACTACTTGGTGATGCAGCACACTTATCCAAGTTTAAATTCACATACAATATCATTTTGTAAAAGTCTCACACAATGTAACAGAGAAATCTTGCTATTAGTTTCAGTTTAATGGAAACATTACAGTAATTCTATCGTTTGGCTATATAAGCAGAGCTATGCCTTTAGTCTTTAAAACATGATAAACAATGTAAAAAATTATTTTATGCCTTTTTCATTTGGTGTTCTGAAATAATGAAAGAGTGTAAGACATAGGGAATGCTTAAAAAGCAAAGACACAGCAGTGGAAGTTTAACTATATTTCTATTCATACAAAAATAATATTACATACAAAAATAAGAGGAATGACCAGCAAAAGTGGACTCCTATATGCTAGAAATAGATGAATCTATTTCTAGCATATAGGAGTCCACTTTTGCTGGTCATTCCTCTTATTTTTGTATGTAATATTATTTTAATCTTCGGATTTTTTTAATATGCTAGACCACTGGTTTTAATTGATTAATATCAATTTCTACCCTCATTAATAAATTTTATATTTCTATTCAGATAAATTATGGATTTAAACATTTACTCAAACAACTGAACAATACTTTTAATATTTTAGCATCCACATTATTGTCAAATGTAATGCTTATTTCATTTCATTTTCATTTTATTTTCATTTTATCTAGTTTCAGCTCATGAGCTGTGGCCATGCTGGGGCACCGCCATTTGGTGTTGCTACACAATTTTACTTCAGGAATTTTACTTCAGGAATTGACATTTGGTGCATGAGAGAGTTTGATGCAGTTGCTCTCATCTGCACCTCCTGCCGTGAAGTTGGCTCATCTGGGACACCTGACAGGAAGAGGTCCAGCCTCATCTTGAAGACACCTACATCCACCGCATGCAGGTCTCTCAATCATGCATTATCATAATGCTTTAAGAGTTTAATGATGTGATTGTATATTTTTAGAATGACGTAGAGTAAGAAAGGCTGGATCTAACCAGTTTGAACATAAAACTAGTAAATTTGGGTTGGATATGGATAAGGCCTGTTTAAATGCTGAAGGGTTAAATTTGTTAAAATTACATCAAAAAACATTGTGTGAAGTTTGCACATTCATTTTTTTTTATTAGCAGACTGTAACTAGTTCTCCACATGTAACATTATTTATATTAAACTAATCTCTGCCTGGGCAGAGAGATCAAAAGCATTCCAGTCATGATCCCATTCTTTTGTTTGGTATTCTATTCTCTGGGTCACATTATCCAACAGAGTTCTCAACTGTAAAAGACTGACTGGTGTGATGTGAAGGAAATGTGGCTGCTATTTCTAGCAAACTGAGGAACTATGTAGCACTAGTGTTGCCATTTTAAATGCAGAATCTAGCAATTTTGAGCCTAGAATTTATCAGAAAAACAGTACTTTTTTCAAATTTATGCAACACTTATATACATACATATATCATCATCATCATCATATATATATATATATATATATATATATATATAAAGATGTGTTATGAGCAGTTAAAGAACATGTATCCTATAGAAACTCAACAAACAATCAAAAATGAAGAAGAGATGTTAAAAGTTTTATAAAATTTTAATCCATGCATACGATTATTTCAAATGGCAACACCGGCATGTAAGAAACATGGAAAAAAATTCAATTAATTACATATTACCATTCTCCCCAGTGTAAAAGAAGAATATATCAAAAAGAAAATGTCAGAAGAGTATTATATTGTTACAGAAGACTAGATGGAGTCAGTGTCACATGACTCATTTGGATATTCATAATATGATTATGAAAGATGAAATATAAGAACATGCTTAGGTAGTGAAGTAGTTGTATGCTGTCAACTTAATGTGACAGTCCCCTGAAGGGAATAATACTACTGTTGGTTAGACCTAGTAACTGTTGGTTACAACTACTTCATTGTATCACTACTGCATAAATCTCTCTGAGAGATTTAGAAATGTATTATTTCTAAATATGCTTAGGTAGTGTTGAGTCTCGTTGTGTAAGAACTAAAACTGTTGTGGCTAACGGATATTTGAAATAAAAGTGAAAGGGGTTTAAGAAATATTCTCTCTATATGAAGGTAAGTAATATAGTGAAATACATACCATATAAAGCATTTATCATAAGGAGTAAATTATATTTACATATATATATACACACATACACACATATACATATACATATATATATATATATATATATATATATATACAAAGATATATATATATATATATATATATATATATATATATATATATATACAAAGATATATATATATATATATATATACCTATACATGCACATACCTACACATACATGTACTTATATGCATATATATACATGTGTATAGATATAAATAAATAAGCGTCCAATGGGACAGCATAGCTATATTAAAATTTTTATATGATTTGACAGTTATGATTTGTATACAATGAAAAAAAGATGAAAATAAATTATGGTGTATATTAAAAAACCAAGGACTAGTCATCACATTTTGAAAAAGATTACAACTCAGTGAACTTCTTAGATGTTAATCTCAATACATTATCTTATCAACCTAATAACAATATCACGTACATTCATGCACCAAGTAACTATACTTATAATATAAATATTCTAACCTCAAACATAGGATATTTTTCACAAGCACAAAACCTATTATAATCTAGCACTTAAGAATGCAGGATATAAACATCGAATTAAGTACAGCAAAAGCAACAACAACAACTATTCTAATTATCCCAATAATTATCTAGATAAAAACAATACTGACCATATTACTGAACCCACATCAACTAGTAAATTAGAAAACCCAGATACACAATTAAATCCTGCAGCGACAATAAACATCATAATAATAAATTCTATAAATATGAGTACCGTAACCATAATCTCTCTTATAGAACAAATAATACTAATTTTACCAACCCACAAATCACCAAATACACTGTTAATAATGTAATCAAACCCAAGTATACAGACAATAAATACTGAAAACAAATAACCATAGATATAAATAAGAACATGGAACCTACACACTTTAAAAATATAACTTATCACACTATATCTCATCCTCTTAATAACTCACATAACCACATTACTCATATTAATAAAGTTAGGAGTGATAATATAGAAAAAAGAAACCTATGCCATATGTACGAATAGATGACTCACAAAATATAAACTACTACGACAATAAAGAATACATAAATAGCATCATTTGGATCATAATTCCTTTTGCAAAACATTTAAAATCTAATTTTATTAAATCCATTAGAAACATTATTAAAAAAAAAACTTTAAAAACTGTAAATATGCAAAAATATTTAATAGCAAAATGATCAGATTTGGATTTTCAGTATCTCCTAACCTATTTAGGATCATCTCTTCGTTTAACAATAGGAAACTAGACCAATTCTACAATACAAAAATTCCTTTTAATATACATGCTAACCCTAATAATTACATATCAAATAACAACAATTATCAGAATAACATAGCCTCAATTACCCTTAATACATATAGACATAACAATAGAGTACCGACTAATAGTTCTAATTGTAATTGTAGAAATCCGAATACTTGTGAGGTAGAAGGTAACTGTAAAATGAAAGATGTAGTATAACAAGCAACTATTATTATCCATAATCTCTCAAAATTTACTTACATTGGATGTACACAAAATCCTTTTAAATTAAGATTATATAATCAAAGATCATCCTTTAATGACCCTAGAAAAGAAAATAGCACAGGTCTATCCAAAAAGGTTTGGCTACTGAAAAAAAAGCAATATAGATTACTTGATTTCTTGGAAAATTCTTTCTTCAGCTCCATCTTATAGGCATAATAACAGAATCTGCAAATTATGCGAAGAAGAGAGTTTTAAAACAATGAAAATGAACAGTTCTCTTGTAAATTCGAGAGATGAAAAAATTTTTTCTTGCAGACATATGTCAAAATTCCTTTTTATTTCTCTTAAATAATTTTTCCATCTCCCTTCCTTAACTACTTATTATTACTCCTCCTTATAATTCAGTTCTTTGTATAATACCTCTCTCTACATTATTACTACCTTTATGTATGATTTCTATTCTATAATACTCTCCACTTTAATTATCTTACACTACTTGGTTATTCATGTTATCCTCCCCCCCCCACCATATATTGTATGACCCTTATATTTTTTATGAATTAAAATCCTATACCAAATATTCATATACCTTCCTCTCTTTCTCAATATATATTTTTAGACAATTTTTTAGACCACTACTTAATATACACACACATATATATACATTTTTTGTATGTAATCTATTTTTTCACAATATGTACTTAGATACACATCTCTGACCCTTTCTAAATATTGCTACTTCTATTATTATTACCATAATTATCTATTTCCAATCTGTTTGATAGTTTTTATTATTTTTTACTATTGATATATACTCTTTTACTTGTTTCAGTCATTTGACTGCGGCCATGCTGGAGCACCGCCTTTAGTCGAGCAAATCGACCCTAGGACTTATTCTTTGTAAGCCCAGTACTTATTCTATCGGTCTCTTTTGCCGAACCGCTAAGTTACGGGGACGTAAACACACCAGCATTGGTTGTCAAGCGATGTTGGGGGGA
>NC_069008.1:7309836-7311007 GCF_001194135.2 Octopus bimaculoides | reverse complement strand
ATTAAAAAAAAAAAAATTATTGTGCTTCTTACAAATCTACCTGTATTAACCAAAATCTTACAGATGATATATGCTTATACTTACTGTAATTTTTAAGTGCACAACAATCACTTCCACAATTTGCACACACTACCGTAGATATAGTTTTTTGGTTATACACACAAATAGTTTTATATTTTCACATTCTTTTCTCTTTATTTGCATTAATACTATCTTTATTTTTTCCATCATGATAATCATTATTGCTACCTCTAACATTTTTTTCTACTCTATACTAACACCGTTTAATATAATTAATAGATTATACATTATATTCCATATTTCACTTATTACTTAGTTCTTACATTCACGTATGTCTTATATTAATATTCAGATTATTATACAAATATAATGGATGTACATATGTGTATATACACCTGCATATGCATATGTGTGTGCATGTGTATGTGTGTGTGTATATATATGTATGTGTGCATATATGCATGTGTATGTGTGTATGTATGTGTATATATGTGTGTGCATATATATATATGTGTGTGTTTGTGTGTGTATGTATATGTATGTATGCATATATCTTTTTATCTTATTTCATAGCTTTCTGTTCCTATTAGATGCACCAGTATACATAAATGCATATACATATTTTAAATAATATTCTTCTCTTATATTTGAGATTTATACATCTGAATTTCTGAATTACTTCTCGTATCTTTATGAGACTTATTTTTTTCACACCAATCACTCGATAATAAAAACGCTTTTTTTATTCACATCTGCTCTTATCACTATGTGTTCTATAGTTTAGAAAATTATTATATATATATATGAGAGTATTGTAGTTTGCTTGAAGCATTGTGTATTGTTTCTAAAGAATAAAAAGTTTTGAATGGTACAACAATGCACTATAATACAAAAAATGAACTATATACCTGTTGTAACTTGGTTATCTATAGTCCGATGATATTCCTTTTTCAGATCTTCTTAGATGGAGACTCCATCTAAGAAGATCTGAAGAAGGAATTGTAATTCCGAAATATCATATATATATATATATATATATATATATATATTTGTTTTGCAAGATTTTTGATGTGAAATCGTGTGTTGAAACAGATGTTGTTGTACTTGGGGATGGTCATATTGCCAGTTTAGCCGAAATAAGATTAAGATT
>NC_069008.1:7301781-7305790 GCF_001194135.2 Octopus bimaculoides | reverse complement strand
GTATATATGTATATATATATATATGTATGTGTGTGTATATGTTTGTATGTGTGTGTTTGTCCCCCCAACATCGCTTGACAACCAATGCTGGTGTGTTTATGTCCCCGTAACTTAGTGGTTCGGCAAAAGAGATCGATAGAATAAGTACTAGGCTTCTAAAGAATAAGTCCTGGGGTCGATTTGCTCGACTAAAGGCGGTGCTCCAGCATGGCCACAGTCAAAAGACTGAAACAAGTAAAAGAGTAAAAGAGTAAAAGAGTGTGTGTGTGTGTGCGTCTGTGTGTGTATATATATATATAAATATAATTTACTCCTTATGATAAATGCTTTATATGATATGTACTTATCTTCGTATAGAGAGAATGTTTCTATAACTCTTTTCACTTATATTTCAAATATTCGTTAGTCACATCAGTTTTGTGGAAAATACAAAGACTAAAAGAAGCAGCACATATGCTGGGACACAACAATCTCCTAAGCAGACCGAGTGCAGATATGAGCAGCATATGGGAACTGGTATTAAGGAAGGATAGGAAAATATTAGATTTATAAGCCCTAAAATTCACTCCACAACTGCCCATGGGCATATGGCATAGTGGTTAAGAGCACGGGCTACTAACCCCAAGATTCCGAGTTTGATTCCAGGCAGTGACCTGAATAATAATAATAATAATAATAATGATAATAATAATAATAATAATAACAACAACAACAACATCAGAAAATACCTTAGGTATGAGAACCCAGGTTCGAAATTTCCTCAAGACACTTAATGAAGGCTTGAGGGTATATCAGCCGAAATGTGTTAACAACAAAAAAGATGAGGACAAATATCCGTCAAATGTAAATAATGTATATATATTTATAAATACTTATATATGTGTGCGTGTGTGTGTGTTCAAGTGCAGTTTATGATTCTTTGTCTGTCATGTTGTATGTACAAAATTCAAAAGATTGCCAAAAATACATTTTGTTAAATAGTATACTGACTGGATAATATTACTTCCTATCAGTTATTTAATTGAAATACAAAGATGCCAGAGCTTTTTTTAATATTGGCTAGAATAGAATACCTTGTGGTTTTCATAAAGGTTTTCTGTGGTCTGGATTCAAAACCTGCCAAGATCAGATTTGCATTTCATCCTTTTATAGTTGGTAAATATCCTATTTTTGAAGTACTCGAGTCAAATCTCCTCTCAGAAACAATTACATTGAAAGGGCAAGTAGGAGCATTCACATCTCAGCTCCACAACTCCTTTCAATACCACCCTGTGGACTCAACAAGAACTGAAACACTAATCTAATTCTGTTTCTATCTTGTTTTCACTGCTTTCATGTGTTCCCATGATGCTCTGTTGCCATCCAATTCCATTATTATGTATTAGAATTCAGAGCTTGAGTCATAGTGAATCTTTCATTAGCTCATTACACAACCATGGATGCTACTCTTACAGATGCACTTCAGTTCCTCTCTTGATGTAGCTTGGTGATCCTGACCGTTGATCTTGGATTCCTCCGTTCAGCATCAATGTAAAAAGCACTGTTGGCTCAGTTGAACTCTTCTGCTACCTATTCATAATCAACCATGCTGCAGTCCCATGACCTCACCGTATTCCTGATTTCTTTTATTAGGCACAAAGCCTCTTATAAAGATGGGACAATACAAAAACAGACAAAACAATACAGAGTGGTACACAAAACATATAATGGATGAAATTATAAATAAATGATGAGATGAAATGGCTTCCCCCCCCCCCAAGCAGGCAGTTCCATTTTACTGCTTATGTATCACACAGTTCATTATTCTTTTCTTCCATCATTTAAAAAAAAAATAGTCCTTATTTTGTAATTTTAAATATCTCTCTTACTTTCCTTTATATTAGATATTCCACTATGTCCTCAAATGCCACCACCGGTGGCAACTCATTGAATCGAAACTAACGGTGATATCTCTACCATTTCCCCGAATAGTTCCTTCAACCTTTCACCTCTCTCTCTCTTTCAAGCAAGACTGCTTTAAATCCTTCATTGCACGGTTTAGGTGCTAACTTCACCCTAATTACATTTTTCATTTTCGTGATCTTTTTTTCAATTTCTACATTTTTTTCTGTACTGTATTATAGTTCTTACTTGTTTTCCATTCAGTGTTACTTTCTGATTTCCATCACTAATCTCTTCTGCTGTTTCTATCTCTTCCTTCTCTGCTTGTCTCACATGATGTTTCTCTTCTATCTTCCTTTTTTTCCTGTCCTTTCACTTTCTCCTCCGTGCTAATAGCTGGTATCACTCTCTGTTTTCTCTCTTTGTCTTTCTCGACATCTCGTTTCTTTTCTGCTTATTTGCTTTTCCTCCTTTTGGTAACCCTTGTCTCTCCTCTACACTTCCTTTTCTTTTCTTCATGGGACTCTTTGGTGGTGCACCAGCCACCATATTCCTGGCAGGGTGGCTGAATGAGTGCTAACCCTTGTTAAAGGGTAGCCCATCATCACTCTGTGAAGTATTTTCAAAATACCTCCATACCCAAATTAATTGGGTTATAACTCTCTCTATAACTTTCATGTCCCAGTCTAGCAATTTGATACATTTGTAATTACTTCTAAGGTATTTTCTTAAGCCTTTTAACTGCTGATTATAATGCTGCTATGCCAGTCATTGGATAATTATGCATATGTTAAGTGTCTCAGCTGCAATTCCTGATGGATCAGAGGCTTTCTCTGCCTTCATATCCTGAAATGCATTATCTATCATACTGCCATTAAGCAGGGTGGTGTTGGTCCCTCTGTTGAATCCATGTTAGGAAGATTCTCTTTCTTCTAAATATTCTCGATGTTTAATAACCTTTCAAGGTAATGCTCCCATGCCTCTTTCTTTTCAAAACCACTACGTGCAATTGTATCATTATTCATACACACATACTTCTCACACACAACATTTTGATTTTTTCTCATAGCCATGCAACCTGGAACACCTCACACTAATAAATCTACTTTTTACTTCCCCCTTTGCTATGTAAACCTGTCTATTGCCTAACTTCTCTTCAAGCTATCTGATATAATTCTCTGCTGCTGTTGCTACCATCATCCTTTCAATCTTCACAAGTCCTGTTTCTTTGCTTTTATAACTCTGTCTACTTCACTGTTTCGCTATCATGTCACCCTTGATTTGGCCAGGACTTTGCACCAGCCACAGATTTGGTTTGTACCCCTCAGTAGGCTGTTCTGTTGGAACTTCCACTTTTTCTCTATGCTATATATCTCTAACACCTCTTTTTCAAACATCGTTGGTAGGGCTTTGGTTTTTGGACTGCCCTTTTCACATTCAAATGTCTACTTTACCAGAAAAATTTACCGCTTTCTGGTTTGATGCCACCATTTTGAGCTTACATATACAAACACTTCAATCTACCGTTCAGTTCAAGATTTCCCACATGAATGGAACTGAATTTGGAGGGTAAAGGATTATGGTGATTGTTACATAATTAATTATACTAAAATAATGATTTCAAAGTTTGGCACAAAGCTAGCAATTCCAGCGGAGGGTGTAAATCGATTACATGACCCCAGTACTCCAGTGGAACTTGTTTTATTGACCCTGAAAGAAGGAAAGGCAAAGTCGACCTTGGTGGAATTTGAACTCAGAATATAAAGCATGCCTGACGTGCTAATGATTCTGCCAGCTCAATGCCCTAATAATAATGATAATGATAACAACAACAACAACAACAACAACAACAATAATAATAATACTTTCTACTGTAAGTACAAGGCTTGAAACTTGGGGGAGGGGGATAGTCGATTATATCAACTCCAGTACTCAATTGGTCCTTATTTTATCGACCCCAAAAGGATGAAAGGAAAAGTCGACCTCAGCAGAATTTGAACTCAGAACAGGAAGGCAGACAAAATGCTGCCAAACTTTTTACCTGGCATGCTAACAATTCTGTTAGCTTGCTGCCTTAAATTTATACTAAAATGAAAAAAAAAAAAAACCCAAAAAAACAAAGCAAAGT
>NC_069008.1:7299077-7301735 GCF_001194135.2 Octopus bimaculoides | reverse complement strand
AACTCCAGGAATCGGGTGTTAATGGGAGAAAGTTCAATTATTAAAAATTTTTTGATGCAAAATGCAGAAAGAATAAACTAAAAACAAATCGAAGGAAACATTTGCAGTCAAACAAAAAAATTGAAAAAAACATTTTTGCTGCACATATGCTTGCAGAATAAGCCTTGACTCGTCGCCGTCATCACCACCATCATTGTCGTCGTCGTCATCATCATTATCATCATCATTGTGGTCATCATCATTTAACATCCATTTTCCATGCCTGCATGGGTTGGATGCTGGCAAGCTGAAGGGCTGCACCAGGCTCCAGTTGTCTGTTTTGGCATAGTTTCTATAGCTAGATGCTCTTTCTAACACCAACCACTATACAGAGTGTATTGGGTGCCTTCTATGTTGCACTGGCACAGGTGCCCTTTGCATGGTGTTGACACGGGTCCTTTTTTATGTGACACCAGTACAGATATCTTTATGTGGTGCCAACTTGGGTGCTTTTTATGTGGCACCACTATGAATGCAAACTGGTCAATCTGGGAAACAATGTCCACATCTCCACTATAAACAGTAGCTCATAGAGTGTTATTTCATATATTTCAAGATGAGGAAACTTAAATAAGTTATCTACTGAAAATATATTTAGTTCAGGAATAGGCTCACAGATATTAAAAATTGGTATTTATGAGTAATTATGAGAAATTTTTACCTTGAAAATTATGCAAATTTGCAAAGTTCCAAAAAATCATCATTCTGAAAAATTTTAATTTTCACATATTACAGAAATTGGCAACCACGTAATATAACAGATGTGATGCAATAATTTTATAATATTGTATAATACTTGAAATCAGATTTGTGAGACTGAAATTGAAAGGTGGCCATTGAAAAGGAGTGACTGCTTTCAATAATATGGAAGGTGTACTGTTACAAATATTCCTGAACCTCTTACATGACGTCACCTTAACCTTTTAGCATTTAAATTTCTCTGTCAAATGTAATGTTCATTCATTCATATTGCTTTTAATTAATTATGCATTATCTCAAAGCTTCGAGATTTTGAAGATGTAATATTTTTTAGTTTTAGAATGACATTGTAGGGTAGGTGTGAAAGGCCTTTTTCAACATAAAACAGGGTAAAATATTTGGGCAAGACATGGCTGGTTTAAATGCTAAAGGGTTAAAGGTTATATATACAGCAAAGTTCCATTCTATTGTAAAAGAGTAATGACCCCTTTTGGTCATGAATGACCATGGGATTGCACTTAGAAAGTACCCTGCTGAGGTACAAGTCTGGGCAAGGTTGTTTATGTAAGACCAGCAGTCACTCATGCATACCAGCCTCCCCTCTCCACATCACTGATGTTGTCCAAGGAAAAGACAAAGACCAATATGGCTTGGCACTAGTGACGTCACAACTCATTTCTACAGCTGAATGAACTGGAGCAATGTGAAATAAAGTGTCTTGCTCAAGAACACAACACACAGCCTGGAATGGGAATCAAACACACTACCTCATGATTGTGAGCCTGATGCTCTAACCACTGAGCCATGTCTTCACTCTATGGTACATCATAATGAAGTGACGAGAGTACTATGTACTACACAATCAGTTTCATTGACTTTGGTGGAATGCATAGACCCATTCTCAGGATGAGTCTCATTTCATACTGAAGGTGGATTAAGTTGGTAACTGCCATCAAAAACTTCACATCTGATGCTGTGTATGATAATAAAATGACTACAGTAGTTGTTTATAGGTCCCCACGAAAGTAGAACACAGACAAACCCTTTTTTTCCCATCTAATACTAAAATTCACTGAATATGATTGATTGTAATTAGGGATTAGTGTCTTTATCATTGTTATTGTTTAACATCGGTTTTCCATGCTGGCATGGGTTGAATGGTATGACCGGTGTTGGTAAGGCCAGGGGCTGCACCAGGCTCCATTGTCTGTTCTGGTATGGTTCCTATGGCTGGATGCTCTTCCTAACACCGACCACTCCTCATAGTGTACTGGGTACTTTGTATGTGGCACCAGAACCAGTGCTTTTAATGTGGCACCAACATGAGTGCATTTTATGTGACACCAGTACCAATATCAATTCTGTTGTGGCCCATGGATCTCCTTGTGTACAGCAAGGTACCAGATATCTCAGTCCTTTGTAAAGGTCACTGTCTTGAGATCAATCTTCAATACTTTATCCCTTATCTTCTTGGGTCTCCCTCTTCTACAAGTTCCATCCACTTTAAGTGATCAGCACTTCTGTATACAACTATCTACATACATTTTAAAGATAACTAGAAAAGCACTCAGAGAGCTCACACATCCGCCAAACCAGCAGGAGCAGCACTACAGTGACAACGACGACGACGACGACGACCACCACCACCACCACCATATCACAATCACCACCACAACCACCAACATCATCAGCAGCACTGTCATTGCTTCCACATCAACCACATACACCGCCATCAACGTTATCATAACGGTTACCTTGACAGTCACTTTCACCACCACAGCCAGTATAACCACTGCAATACCACCATCACACAACTAACACTGTCATCAACACCACTATTACCACCATCACCTCAGCATCACACATCACACCGCTCCTGTCACCATTATAACCACTGATACTATTTTATCCTCCTCCCAT
>NC_069008.1:7295290-7298899 GCF_001194135.2 Octopus bimaculoides | reverse complement strand
CAGTAGCTTATAGACATACTCTGAATGTAGTTCTATATAAATCTTTAATAATTTTTTTTATACTTAAGACCACCAGAAATATTAAGATATCAACCCCTACCCACGTTGTCATGTTTTGATTAAAAGGTTACAGCATAGATTAAGATTACTTAGATAAGTTTCGGCCGAAGTTGACTCAGGCCATGTCTAATTTAATAGCACCGCCTGGAAGAGATACACAGTCAGCTCTGGGGAACCGTAGCCCATTCAAGCAGAGGGTTATTGTTTTCAGAGACATATCTGGTATTTGTTGGGGGTAATCGTGTAGGGATCTTTTGAATGCCATGAAGTTACTTTCCTCCTTTATGTGTGTCTGGCACGATGTTGAAGAGAGCTGGGCCAATTGAGGTGGAATAGTTCTGTCATAGTGTTGTGATACGACATGAACATTTCTGTAGTGGATGGATGGCACAGGGGCCAAGCCTTGAACGAATTTTACAGATGGGCAATGCTGATGGAATATTTTCCACATCATACAGATGATATAGAGCTCACAGCGGCGGTGGAGGGAGCAAAGCTTGAGCTTTTTGAGTCGATCCCAATAGTCAAGGCTTGCCATGTCATCCTCCACAGACTTCCGCCAAGCAGCTCATTTTAAGTTAGATACGCAAGAAACGAAAATAAACTTTGGAAACAGCAACGCCACCATAGGTTACGTGCAAACGATGAATGTGTTTTCAAGGGAGATAATCAAAGAATGTAACATTGTAATACTTTGTGTAAAGTAAATATAACAAATGAAAAACCCTTCAAGAATCCATAAAAATTCCTGGATCACTACCAAAATTTCATCATCTGTTCCTTGTGTCATTACCAACTTTTCCTTAAGTTTCATCAAATACTGTTCACAACTTTTTGAATTATTTTGCACACAGACGGACAAACCAATACCAATGAAAACATAACCTCCTTCCTTGGCAGAGGTAATAATAATAATGATAATCAGTTATGATACTAGAAAACTTGACCTTGCCAGCAACAATTAATAAACAAAATGTATGATGCTAGGCTACCATCAAAGGCCTGCTGAATTTTCCTGATGGTTTGAGCTTGAGTATCAGCAAGCTTTTGATAAAACTTGATGCAGTATCTCTGCTCAATGCATTCAGTGAAAACGAAAATCTGAAGAGCATGCACTACACATCTACTATTACGAAAGACTGCTGAGTGTGGAGAATGAATGGGAGGAGGAGAGTCTGCCAAAGGTTGACCCAGTTGAGAGACCAGATACCCAAATCAACAGTACCCCGGTAGATAAAGCAATTAAGGATATGAAGACAGGGAAAGCACCTGGCCCATCAGGAATCACCGTTGAGATGCTTAAAATGTCGCGCAGTGTGGGTTATGGTCTTGTCACCCATATCGTAAATTAGGTAGTTCATGAAGAAGTCATACCCAGCGACTGGTGTAGCAGCACCATAGTCAACTGCTACAAAGGTAATGGTGATGCTTTAGAGAGAAATAACTACAGGGGTATCAAATTATTGGATCAGGTGATGAAAGTTATAAAGAGGCTCATAGCTCAACTAATTAGGGAGAGAGTTAGCCTAGATGAGATGCAGTTTGGTTCTGTGCCAGGCAGAAGCACCACTGATGCTATATTTCTGGTAAGGCAACTGCAGAAGAAATATCTAGCCAAAGATAAACCTCTGTATTTGGCTTTTGTTGACTTGGAGAAAGCTTTTGACAGGATTCCCCGATCCCTTATCTGGTGGTCAATGTGGAAACTGGGGATAGACGAGTGGTTGGTAAGAGCTGTACAAGCCCTGTACCAAGATGCCGTCAGTAAGGTGAGGTTTGGCAACAAGTATAGTGAAGAGTTCTGGGTAGAAGGAGGGATTCACCAAGGATCAGTCCTCATCCCCCTCTTATTCATCATAGTCCTTCAGGCAATAACAGAGGAATTCAAGACAGGCTGCCCCTGGGAGCTCCTCTATGCTCTAATAGCTGAGTCACTGCTGGAACTAGAGACAAAGTTTAGGGTGTGGAAGCAAGATGTAGAATCGAAGGGCCTTAGAGTCAACTTAGCAAAAACCAAAGTCTTATTAAGTGGGAAAGCTGACAAATCACAAAAGTGTAGGTGTGCGGTTGTGTACTAAGTTCACATATTCCATTCACCTTCATAATGTCAAGAAACTGTGTAAACATTGCAAACGACTTTTGCTATAAATAAAAAATATGACGAAAAATATCTATAATAAAATTCTAATTTATAAAGTTTTATTAAAGTTTTATTAAAACAAAACGCGGGTAAATCAACACAACATGCGGCTGAAATGAAACCCAACAAAACGTGCGGTTGTCATAGTAACAAGTTGTCTGTTTAGCTAAAATTACACAAAATTCCCAACTTTAATTCCTAATAACATCAGATTCTTTAGTTCACGAAATAAAGTAATTGGTTGATCGTAATCAAAATCCAGAGTTGCATCGATACACCAAAATTGAAAGCAATCTGACCAAAATTAAAGGGGGCTCATTTTGTGAATGAAACAAACTAGATCCGAAATGCCATATTCTCATCTTTCAGTTTCTAAATGACTTACTGATATATATTAGTTACATTTACAAATATTTTTGTTTTCCTCAGTTAATAATAAAGAACAACACACTGCTCTATGAAAACACCCATTATATGCCAAACAAATCTGGCATGAATACATAGAATTAAGAAGACAAGCCATCCAATCCAGGTGATTTGCGACTTGGGTAATAGCTCATCACCTCCCGTATTTCAGTGGCTATTACCGGCTTTTCGCAGAATCTCCCGTTCGCTACCGAGAGCTGCGCTCAGCCGCCCAGGTACGAAGTAAAGTCCATTACCGTCGTCGACCAATCACCCTCCCCAAACAGTCGCACAAAGTGCTGCTAGAAAGCCGCACACATATGCTCGGAACCGAGTAGCACGCGTCCATCGTGATATGTCAAAGTCCTGATCGTGGTTTTGTTGCCACCTCGCATCCCTACCGTTCGAGGCCATCGGACAATTTTAGTTCCTTCGTGTTTTATCGCACGTGCCTTAGCTCTGACAACGCATCCTTTGTGTTTCACCTCAAAGAAATGGTCAAGGGCCATTCACGCCGCTAACACGTCGGTCGCAATACCTTTACTAATAGTCTCTTCTAGTTTCCTAACTCTAATCTGATTCTTTCTATTGCTAAATCTTTGCTAAACGCTATCGATTCCACTCTAATCGTTCTCTTCAGGTCGATGCACAACCGATTGTTGATGATTGCCCCTGTCAACTGCCGCTTAACTAGTTCGCTAATCCGGTCTATAGATAGATTATCTTTACTATCTTTACCAGTTTTGTACTATTTTACCATTCGTTATGTAGGTAAATTTGTAAATTGAATTAAATGAAATCAAACGCTCTAGTCCTACCTTGACTAATTGTTTGCCTTTCCTCACAACTTTAATCTATATCTATTGACTCAAAGAGAAGCCACTGTTAGCCATTTTTTGAACAAGACATTCACACAAACGCAACTTCAGCCGCTGTTCTAACTGGAATTTTAGTGGCACACCTATTTGAGCACACAGAACGCATATCTATTATTTTGAGTCACC
>NC_069008.1:7289891-7294919 GCF_001194135.2 Octopus bimaculoides | reverse complement strand
TGTGGAGACAGAATGATCAAGCTTAAAGTGATGTAGAAGAGTGAGATTAGCTAACATTGTTACTGCTGTTGTTGTTCGGTTTGCTCAAATAACCTCAAGCTATTTAATATATAAAATTACACAGGTTCCGGGTAATTTTGTAATGGGAATTAAATGTGAAATGACTTTATTCCAGGAATATAGTTGTCATTAAATAAAAAACCTATGGCGGCGAGCTGTAAGAATCGTTAGCACACCGGGCGAAATGCTTAGCCGTTCTGAGTTCAAATTCCGCCGAGGTCGACTTTACTTTTCATCCTTTCTGGGTCGATAAAATTAGTACAGGTTATGCACTGGGGTCGATGTAATCGACTTAACCCCTCCCCCCAAATTTGAGGCCTTGTGTTTCCAGTAGAAAGGATTATTCAAAAAAACCTCAAGGTGGGTTGATGGTGGTGGTGGTGGATGTTATTCATATACCCACTGGTCTGGTGTTATAAAGAATCTCTATTGTTCAAAGATCCAGCGGGCAGACTATAATTTGTTATATTACATGGACTCCACTGAGTACTGCTTTATACTCTTCAGCTGGCGAATTGCAAATATGAATTCAACGGGATTTGAACACAAAATGTTACCGTGTATTGCGTTCTCTTCGAATTAGATATTAAATGACAGTTCTTTTATTCTTTTATTTGTTTAAGTCATTTGACTGCGGCCATTCTGGAGCACCGCATTAAAGGGTTTTTTTTTTAGTCGAACAAATCGACCCAATGACTTATTCTTTGTAAGCATAGTATTTATTCTATCGATCTCTTTTACCGAACGGCTAAGTTACGGGGATGTAAACACACCAATGCCAGTTGTCAAGCGGTGATGGGGGACAAACACAGACACAAAGACACACACAGATATATACATACATACACACACACACACACACACACACACACACACACACACACACACACACACACACACATATATATATATATATATATATATATATACACAACAAGCTTCTTTCAGTTTCCGTTTACCAAATCCACTCACAAGGTTTTGGTCGGTCCGATGCTGTAGTAGAAGACACTTGCCCAAGGTGACACACAGTGGGACTGAACCTGGAACCATATGGTTGGGAAGCAAGCTTCTTACCACACAGCTGCGCCTGCGCCTGTTTGCTACTTTCATCAAAAATTCTCTGTAATTACGTCATGAAGGTTTGCAGGAGAGATTATGACGTAACATTCCAAAAGGTACAACTTGAAGATTTTGCTCACCTCCGTTCTGTTTTAAATCGATCTCAGGTTTATATGTATATCTATTACTTATTTTCAATTGATTTAAATTAATTTCTATACCGTGTTTTCAACAATTTGCTGACGACTTCATCAGGCAATTGATTTTTTTTAGTTCTTTATCCCTTTTCCCCCACTTTTCTTTGTTTCTTTCCTCTCTTTATATACTTGCAAGTTTGAATGATTAGCTCACAGATATATCGAACCAAACATATATGTTTCAATTTAATTAACTGACTGAAAGCAATCAACTAGTTCTTTCTTTGTTTCTGTATCCTTTTCTATTTTCCTGGTTCATTAACTGTATGATAATTTTGATTATTTATCTCGTCTTTTGATTTCATTTATATAATTATGTCATTTTAATTAATTTTTCAGTCTATTGTTCCCTATCCATCTTCCCTCCATTATATTCTCCTTCCAGCTTTTGTCTCAATTTATATTTTGTTTTGGTTTAGTTAGTTTTTGCATTTGTGTTTGGTTGAAGAAATGCAAATACCGCCATTGTCCCTAGCAGCTACACCAGGCGGGAGGGGACGCTTGGCTCGCTTCATTTCTTGGGCCAAACGATGTTTAAGTAGTTTCTTCTTGGGTCCTAACAGGGTAAATTCTGTCGGACCTGCTCCGAACTCTACAGATGAAACATTTATTATGCGTTTTCCTAGAAAGGAAAATCTCTTTATTAACGAAGAAATTGCTAATAAACGTTCCATGGAAGAAGACCTGAAGGAGGAAGTGAAACCTGAGGCGGAAGAGGAAGTGAAATCAGAGAAGGAAGAGAAAGTGCACACTGAGTGGGATAAAGATGCGATGCGATTGAAAAAAGAAATGCTAGACCAGGTGATACAAGGACTAAAGGAAGAGGGAGACCAGGTGAGACAGCAACTGAATAAACTGGAAGAAGCGGTGAGGCAGGAATTAGAAAATCTTGAAGAGCAGGTGATGCATGAACTGAAAAAACAGGAAAAACTGCAGAGACCTAGAATTAATAAATTGGCTGAGCAGGTGAAGTTGGAGTTGAAAGATTTGGATTGGTTAGTGAAACAGAAGAAAGAACTAGGACAGGAAGAAGATAAATTGCGGAAGAAGATACGATTGTCATTACAGGTGATGAAGGAGCACAAAGAACGAGTGACACATTATGTAAGTGAATTGGAAGAACAACTGATACTGAAAGAGCGGCGGATGTATGGACTAAAGATACAAGAAGAACAGCAACAGCAGCAGATAACTGAGAAGAGGAATTTGAAAGATTTGGATTTACCTGAGTTGAAGGAACTGGAAGAAAAGGTGATGCAGAGATTGAATGATTTAGACTGGCACGTGAAACAGAAGACGGAACATGAGGAGGAAACGAGAGCTGAAAAGCTGGTGAAAATGATGAAGATTCCAAAACTGGCGAAGAACATATAGTCCTTGTGAGATAGAGATGAAGACTTCACTATTAAAGCAATAGATAAAATAAATTTTCTTCGTCAATGATAGTACAAATGTTGTTTTATTGGTATGGTACAAAAATACATATCATGCAGCATGAGGAAGCATATCAATGCGCGCGCGCGCGTTCTGGGTATTGTATACTTTCACATACTCAACTATTTGGTTACCATCTCGTACCTAGCATACTACATAGCACACACATATTTGGTTTTTATAAACCATGAAATCTTTTTGGCATGTTTTGATAAAGTATCCACTTAAATGTTTCTTTTTGCTGTCGTACATGTATTAGAAATTAAAGAAGTTTTATTAATATTACATACCGTTTGTAAATGTAAATAAAAATTCATGTGGAAAATAGATGGTGAAATGAAGAACAGATAACAATGGAAATATTCATAACATTCATATGGGATCTACACAAGAAATATTTAGTATGGGCTTAACACGGTGCATAGGAACTTGAAGGGATTTGTGGCTAAAATGGGGCGTATTTACATCTAGAGCCTGTGTATTTTCTTTTGCACATAATAATGATTTAAAATTTTGACACAAGGCCAGCAATTCTGAGGAAGTGAGTAAGTGGATTATATCGATCTAAGTGTTCAACTGGTACTTATTTTATCGACCGCGTAAGGATGAAAGGCAAAGACGACCTCGGCGGAATTTGAACTCAGAACGTAAAGACAGGCGCAATGTCGCTAAGCGTGCAAACGATTCTGCCAGCTCACCGCCTTTCCTTTGTACATAACTAATGAGTTAATACCATCCATGGTACATACTACTGATGTGTGTATACCATTGTATATGATAGCACATCGGTAATACTTAGGAAGTGTATATCTTCCCCGGTATTTGTGTACGCCAAAGAATTTGTTCCCTTCTCTGGTAACTAGTAATAATTAGAATGTAGCTAGTGATACCTATGGAGCACATACCCTTCCGTGATATATACTAATAGCCGTATGTATAGCACTTAACATCTAGAAAATGTTTTCTTCCAAGTTGTAGCATGTAGGAAAATGCTAAGTACCACGGTAAATAATAAGGTCTAGGCGGGTGTCCCACATCCACGATATCCAGGAAGCGTGATTTCAAAACAAAGAATATTGTTAGTTTAATCCAGTTGAAACTTCTGCCAAGTACAACGGAGAAAGATCTATTTGATCACTTCATTTTATCTATTAGAAGTAACAGCTAGACCTCTCTGAAACCGCATACTATGCCTAGAAATAAGGAAAGGCTACGTTATATACTATAGTCCTTCATATTCTTAAAAATTTGTAAGTCATGACAGTGAACGCTTTAAATTGGAGATTGACTAAATCAAGGTTCACTGAACCAGGTACACTTTTTAGAAAAAGACGAGACATTCGTGTCTTGAATATCTGAGATCATAGGTTTATTTCATCGAGGACTAACCAACTACTTATTTCACACACATACACACACACACACACATTTTTACTTCGTCCTTCATTGTTGACTATGACCAAGGACAGCACATGGGAGAAGAAGACGGAGCACGGTGTATCCGGCCGTGACCAATCAGTCCGATGTATGCTCGGAACGCTCTGCCGCATGCCAGGCGTTGATGGTCTGTTGAGACTGAAGGTAAGGAGTTGACTTTGGACCTACGCAGCGCTCTCTTTGTGCTCTTGCAATCTTGTTGTTTGTATGAGATGACATCTCTATGGTATAGCTTCTCCAGGCAGAGCATTCTTGTGCTTGCGTTTCCCAGGTGTCGGGGTTCATCTCAAAGTTCTTTAGTCAGGCTTTGACTGTGTCCTTGAAATGCTTTTACTGTCCACCTTGCATGCGCTTGCCTCCTACCAATTCGCTGTAAAACAGTCTTTTGGGTAGTCGTGTATCAGACATTCGAACAAGGTGGCTGACTCACCTCACTTGTGCTCTCCTCAGCAGTGTGTAAATGCTTGGCAGATCAACCAGAGAGAGGACACCCTCGCTCCACATGTCTAGAACCATGTCATGTCAAGTGATTTAAGAAGTTGGGTATATTAAAATTAATATGGCTGGTGGCTAAGGCTATGTGAACGACAAGTTTCCATGCTGCGGTTGAAAAAAGTGAGGATGTTTAGTTCAAGTCTAAGTCGCCTATGGTTCTTCAATGTTTTGTTCTCGAATAGTTGACCCACCCTGTATGTATGTATGTATGTGTGTGTGTGTGTATGTATGTATGTATGTATGTATGTATGTATGTATGTATGTATGTGTGTGTGTATGTATGTATATATGTGCACACACATACACACTTTCATATATGCATACATATATACATACAAGCATGCAT
>NC_069008.1:7288583-7289591 GCF_001194135.2 Octopus bimaculoides | reverse complement strand
GCAGTCAAAGAACTACTGATTCTAAACTACAAATTTTTCTCTAAAATGGATGGCGATATTTATGGCACATGTGTGCCATAAATATGGCACAGTCGTTCGGTTTATTAAAGTTCAAAGTGTGTTTTTTCGATGTATTTTAATACTGTCATGTAGATGTATGAAGGCACAGGGCTCAGTGGTTAGAGTGTCAGTCTCACAATCATGAGATAGTGAGTTTGATTCTCAGACCGGGCTGTGTGTTTTGTTCTTGAGCAAGGCACTTTATTTCACATTACTCCAGTTTCACTCAGCTGTAGAAATGAGTTGTGACGTCACAAGTGCCATGCTGTATTGACTCCTTTGCCTTTCCCTTGGATAACACTGGTGGCGTGGAGAGGGGAGGCTGGTATGCATGGGCGACTGCTGGTCTTCCATAACCAACCTTGCCCAGACTTGTGCTTGGGAGGGGAACTTTCTAGGTGCAAATTCACGGTCATTCATGAACGAAGGGGGGTCTTTACCCACATATATGAATACACACACGCACACACACACACGTACGCACGCACACACGCGCACGCACACACGCGCCCGCACACATATCCATACATGTACATACATAAGGTGCTTTTACAAAGTTTCTGTCGATAAAATTTCTCACAACTGTCATTGGTCAAGCTGAGACTATTTCAGAAAGCTCATAAACAAGGTAACGTGCAATGGCGTTGTTCCTCGAATAATGTAGTTAAGAAGCAAACTGACAAACCTCAGAACTATGCTGATCTTCTTTACCCCACCCGCATGTCGTAAATGTCAAGAGAAGGAATAATTCTAGGTTACATTATACACGAATACATACCCTTATACAAGGGGTTGTTGAAAAGTTACTGACTTTGGGTATAAGAAAATACAGGAGGATCAGTTAATTATGATTTTATCCAACGTGTCTTCTACTTTAGATCTTGCTGGGCCGACCCAAAGCCTTGTGAGTGGATTTGGTTGACGGAAACTGAAAGAAGCCCGTCGTAT
>NC_069008.1:7278314-7288316 GCF_001194135.2 Octopus bimaculoides | reverse complement strand
ATCGCTTGACAACCGATGCTGGTGTGTTTATGTCACCGTAACTTAGTGGTTTGGCAAAAGTGTCCGATAGAATAAGTACTAGGCTTACAAAGAATCCTGGGGTCGATTTGCTTGACTAAAACCTTTTAACGTGGTGCTCCAATATGACCGCAGCCAAATGACTGAAACAAGTAAAAAAAATAAAAGAATATTCCCCTTTCAGATTCACACAATTATTGCAACGGTCCTTCAGTTTTTCTAATCCCTGTAAAAGAACTGGGAAGGTTGGGCCTCCAGCCAGGCCTCTCACGACATCCAGCCAGGCCTCTCAACAAACCTTCGTATGATTTAGAGGTAATATTTACCCCCCACCCCCTTAAAGTAGCGGTGGCTACTATGGGAGAAACTCTCATATTGGTTTTTAGGTGCAAAATATACTCACGTTTATTTCAATAATGGGGAGTTATCTCCCCGCAAGCGATATTATAAGAGTGCATTTTGCACCAAAATCCAATAGGAGAGTTTTTCTCACTGTATCAACCACAGTAAAGTTTGTTCTAACAGAACATCTATGTTTAAAGGGAGATAAATATTACCTCTCAGTGTTAATACTGCCTGTCACTAATATTTCTCTATATATTTAATCTCGATGTAAAATGACGCCCTCGAGGGACTTTTCAGCTGCTCTACATGAGAATCGAACCCACTGATTTTATTGTTTTTATACCTAATCAAGAAGGCCCGCTTTAACCGTTCCGCCCCAAATACCAAGACAAAACAGTAGAAGGCTGCTTATTAAAAATATGGAGCTGATTGTGTCTTTAGACATTTCACTTATGTTGTTCACTTCTGACGGCTTACATCCTTTCTTTGTTGTTCGCCTTCGTTGTTCTCCGCTTGAACAAGCCCGGTATGTTTCCGTGTATTTATATTTGTTAGGGTCATTATTTTGATGTGATTGGAATTTGGTGGCAGATAAGTCGGGATAAAACGTACCTTATCATTACTCTGTTAACTGACTTGTGAACACTGAGTTAGTCGGGTCAGTGAGGCAGAGTCAGTAATGGTGTTCGTGTTGGTGGTAGCGGTGATGGTGAGAGGAAATTTGCCGACAATGGTGATAGCACTGTACTTGGTAGTGGTGTGGATGGTATTATACATGATTATGATGACAGTGTTAGGATTCTACTTGTGGTTGTATGTAGGGGTGGTGGTTATGTTTGTGATGTAACAGTGGTGGTGGTGGTTTTCGTGGTATTGTACTTGTGCGGTGCTGGCGTTGACAGCGCTATAGCACAGGTGGCAGTGGTGGTGGTGGTGGTAGTAGTGTCGAACTTGCTCGTTGTGGTAATGGCATTGTACTGGTGGCGAAGCTGTCACTGCTGCAGACGATATTGTAATTCTGGTGGTGACGATAATAGCGTAGGTGGTGGTGGTGGTGGTGGCGGCGTTGTTGTTGTTGTTGGTGGTGCTGGTTGTTGTGATGATATTGTACTTGTGATGCTGGCAGTAGTTACTGTGGGGATCATGTTGCTGTTGTTGCTGTCTAGCCCCAGCTTGGCCCTGGTCAAAAGGCATGTAAGCGAAGACATTGCGATCTTATCCAGGGTCACAATATGTGGTGTGTCCTTTAGCTGTTATTTTAGCGGTTCAGGTGACTTCATTACAAGTTATCTTGTTGGATCGTAGAGATAGCAGTAGGGTTGTTGTTGTTGTTGTTTAACTTCGTGAAGGCTTAGTGGTTAGGGTATTCGGCTCACGATCTTACGATCGTGAGTTCAATTCCCAGGCGACGCGTTGTGTCATTGAGCACAACACCTTAGTTCACGTTGCTCCAGTCCACTCAGCTGGCAAAGATGAGCTGTACCTGTATTTCAAAGGGGCCAGCCTTGTCACACTCTGTGTCACGCTGAATCTCCCTGAGAACTACGTTATAGGTACACGTGTCTGTGGAGTGCTCAGCCACTTGCATATTAATTTCACGAGCAGGCCGTTCCGCTGATTGGATCAACAGGAACCCTCGTCGTCGTAACCGACAGAGTACCAGTTAACTCCAAGTTAGTCTTGGCCAAGTAGTCGTATAGTTGAAGACATTCCAACCATAACCATCTCGTCGTTCCGTATCTAAGATATCGCAATTTCTTTTGGATAGTAAGGTGATTTCAAGGAGATTTGGCTGCCCTTTTCCACCATATTAATCGACGAGATTCAGTTGTCATCAATGTTGTTGAATTATATTGAACTCAAACCATTTTTTGCTTGCCCACTCTTCTTCCACTGATTCTCTCGTCACCTCTTGAATCAGGTTCCACATCTCCTTACGACTAGTCATGTCATCTTATTACACTGTGTAACAAAATGTTTATTTTATTTTTGTCTTTGGTCAGTAAGAGTTATTTCTTATTTGCTTTTATCGGGAAATCAAAGGAAATGACTACTATTCCCTTCACACTTTGCTTTTGTGACCTGGACATCAATGTTTTGAAACTGACCTATTTTCCATTACATTTTAGACAAATTCAGCGCTGAGTCACTGAAGCAGAAATATCGTTGTAGCAAATATTTTGCTCAATACCACAGATTTTGCTTGTCAGCTATTTGTCCATAACCGCTTGAACGAGTCCCATAGCGGCTGACTATATCTGCATTTCTGAAGACGAGCAGGAGTAGTTGGGGAGCATCATAGCTATGTGTTGGGAGGGATTCAAAAACAAAGTTTGAAGGAAATATTACCCCTTTTTGATACTTTCTAGGGGTAAGAAAATAAGAAACAATAGTTGCAACCCAAGGACAAAAATCCTGTCACGCAGTATTATTGGTTGTCATAGAGCTCCGAGATCCTTCCGGTCATGTGTCACGTTCCCAAGACGGACCTTGTCTTCCAACCGTTCCACTGTTTACTGAACAGCCTGGGCTGCTTCCCATTTACTCCCCTGTTCTCACTGCAATTTCTGCACCAGACACTTTGGTGTCCCTTGAACCGGTGTACTGTAGAGGATCTTGTTTCCTATCACCAAGAATTACTCACCAAGAGACCAAACCGGAAACCTCCACTGCAGATGGCTGGATTTGTAACACAGTTTAAACTCGATTATTGTGTGTGTGGGGCGCAGTTGAGCAGGATATCAACAAAACTCCTTGTAACACCAAAGATGAACTGAAGGCAAGGCTTGTGGCAGCATTCACCAACCTAAACAAGACCATCCAGAAGAGTCGCAGGAGAGTCCGAAGTCGTCTGGAGGCCGTGATTGAAGCTAATGGCGATTTTATTGAATAAATTTACTCTTTAGTATTTCAAGATATTTTAATGTAATTTTGGTAAATATATCTGTTAAAACGAGATATCAGTGTTATTTTCATTTTTGCTTAACTTAGACAACAATTTATTCAGCTCACCGTGTATACGCGCGCGCGCGCACACACACATCATATACCTTGTATATATGTGTCCATATAATGATGTATATATATATATATATATATTTATTTAAATTTATATCTATCTATCTATCTATCTATCTATCTATCTATCTATCTATCTATCTATCTATCTATATATATATATTTGTATGTACATACACACAGACGCACATAGATACACACACATATGTATATATATATATATATATGTATGTATGTATGTATGTATGTATGTATGTATGTATGTATGTATTATACGCAAACACAGACAATGCACCACACGCAAATCAACAAAGCTCTTCAGACAAGGCTGCAATGAAACTGAACACTTGACAAATGACATTTCAGCTTCAAATATCTTTTATATAGTAGAAGATGGTGGCGGAAACGGTGTTCATGATATACTGCAACAAGACATTTAACTTGCAGCCTCTCTTTTGCTAAACAACATCTTGCCATATTTGATTTCGTGTTGAGCCATCTATCACTTGTTAAAAGACAGCAAAGTTTTATTTATCTATTTTATACACTCATACTCATTCACATACACAATAATGTGTGTGTTTGTGTGTGTGTGCATGTGTGTGTGCATGTGTGTGTACACACGCCAACACAGACACATTCCCGCACTTCCACGTGTTACGAAGACAAAGTTCTTTATATGGAATACAAAGATAGTTGATGCAATTAATATATTATAACTGATCTGTACATCATTGCTGTAAGTTTCATGCCGTGGCTGTCGTTCAATAACCGTTCTTAAAGGACGGTCCCGATAAAAACCACAGCTTAAAGCTTGTAATAATTAATGCTTGGCAGACTGTCTAGCTGGTTGACTGGTTGACTGGCTGGTTGGTTTCTAGTTGGCCGACATCCATCCATCCATCCATCCATCCATCCATTTGTACATACATACATACATACATACATACATATATTCGTACATACATACAAACATATAGATACACACATGCGTACATATATATATACTTACATACATACAAACATACATGCATACTCACACATCCATACACACACATACACACACATATACACATATACATACATACATGCATGCATACATACATACATACATACATACATCATTCATTTCGTGAACATCGCAAAGCGCGAAGTACTTTTTGCCAAACGTCATTTGTTGTTATGTGACCTCTGATGACTAAGACACATTCCTCCGCAGGTGGAGCATGTAAAACCTTGCTGATGCTGACTTCCAGGGTTCTGCACGTGCCGCCGGGCGTGGTGTGCCACATCACTCAGCAGTAGATCTTCTTGGATTTTGGTGGTGCCAGTCTTGTATGTGTGCGATCTGCAGCCATTGATTCGAGACTGTCGGCTGGGATATGACATTCTTTCAGTGTTGCCTTCAGGTGATCTTTGGGGTGCTTGTGCTGGCCACCGATAGAGCGTCTTCCATTTTCAAGTTCGCCGTGCATAACAAGGTGGGGCAACCGATTTGAAGGCATTGGAATGACATGTTCTGTCCATCTAAGTTGGCGGTTAGCGATTGTTGCCTCCAATGGCTGGCTGTTTGTTCGGTCACGTATCTCAGTATGAGGGATCTTGTTCCACCAGTGCAAGCCAAGGACTTGTTCAAGGCGAGAGATATGAAACCGCTTGAGCATCTTGATATGATGCAGGTAGGGCATCTAAGATTCTCAGACATATAGCAGGATTGAAACACAAAGAGCATTGTAGACAGCCACTCTTGTTCTGATGTTGATGTTTTTGCTGAGAAGGAAGTGAGTACTTAGCCGACCAAAGACGAATACGGCGATGAATATCGTCTGTCAGATCAAGGCTGTTGTTGAAAACTGAGCCAAGGTACGTGAATTGGTTAACATTAGTAATTGTTGCATCTTCAACATGGAAGGAGTATGGGTTGGTGTCGGGAGCACAAGGCTGTTGGAGGATTTCCGTCTTCTTAGTATTGATGACTAGGCCAGCATGGCTGTATGCGTCTGACATGTGGTCCAATAGCCCTTGAAGGCCACCAGAGCCATGGTTGACAAGTGCCGTATTATCTGCATATTGCAGCTCAAAGATATGTAGAGATGATGTTTTTGTTACAGATTTCAGGCGCCTCAGATTAAAAATATTGCCATCCGGCCGGTACCTGATAGTTATTGCAATAACTATCAGGTACCGGTATAGATAGATAGATAGATAGATAGATAGATAGATAGATAGATAGATAGATAGATAGATATATAGATAGATAGACAGACAGACAGACAGACAGACAGACAGACAGATAGATAGATAGATAGATAGATACATACATACATAATACATACAATAAAACAGTGGCCCACAATGTGTTTGCAGTGCCACTACTCATAACATTTGGGCTGCTTGATTGGACGCTTGAAGAGATCCGAGCCATTAATGTGAAAACCCGGAAAATACTAACAAACACACATAATTTCCACATAAACAGTGACGTAGACCGCCTCTACCTAAAGCGTAAACAAGGCGGCAGAGGCTTAACGTCGATCCAAAATGCCTTTGAATATCGCATCATATCCCTTCGGCAACATCTTTTAACCAACAAGTGTCGAAGTGCATCCCTTGACCAACTTTGCATACATGAAGCTGTTAACATCATAAGACTTGGAAGGCAGCTCCTTGAGCAACACTCTTTGTCTGATAACCCAGAATACATGCCCAAAGACGTCGCACAACTCTACCGCAATGTATCGTCTGATCAATGGATGAGCCTATATGAGCAGAAGACTATGCATAGATATGGTAGTAGAAAGCTCCGTGATGATACTAACATTGATCATCAAAGGAGTTTATCGTGGACCAATAGCCAGATTACTACCTCCCACTTTGAAGGGTATGCTTTTGAAATCCAGGAACAGGAAATATCAACCAAGTACCTGGTGCACAAAAGGGAAAGAGATGCGGGAAAAGTCGTAAAATGTGACAACCGATGCAGACTTTGTGGAGTTCACACTGAAGATATCACCCACAACATAAGCAGTTGTCCGAAAATGTCATCACGGTAATATCTGCCGATGAGACGTGACGTTGTAGGTAGGACACACTATAATGAAATCCGCCAGAAAAATAATTCCGACGACAAAGAAATAAGAACCCACAATATGGTAGAAGCCATAGCCAATCATAATGAAAAGGAATATTGGTGGAATGTCTCAGTGAAGACCTCAATAAAATGTAAGCACAACAGACCTGATATAATGATTTGGGATAGAGAAGAGAAACTGTGCACAGTTGTGGAAATTAGTTGCCCAGTAGACGTTAACATAAAGCTGAAGATCAGTGAAAAAGAAAACACCTTTGCTGAACTATTGAGAAATCTGAAGTTATCCTATCCAAATTACAAGTTCAGATTTATACCTGTAATTATTTGGGACCTGGGATATGTAACACACTGCTTAAATACCCATCTTGAGTAATTAAGCTTCTCAAAACCAGAACGGAGAAAGCTAATTCGAAGGCTACAGATCCAATCCATCTGTAAAATTGTAAAACTTTCTAGAAGCTTATCATTTAAATATATATGAGCATATCTAGATATGTAATTCTATGCATGAGAACACATACATAAAACATACAAATCTGCACATACATACATATGTACATACATACATATGTACATACATACATACATACATTTACGCATAATACATGCATACATACGTACAAAAATAGAGCCTACAGTATGGTAGAAGCCCTAGCCAGTCATAATAAAAAGGTGTACTGGTGGAATGTCCCGGTGAAAACCTCAATAAGATATAAATATAATAGACTTGACATAGTAATTGGGGATAGAGAAGAGAAACTGGGTACAGTTGTGGAAATCAGCTGCCCAGTGGATGTTAACATAAGGCTAAAGATATGCGAGAAAGAAAATAGCTATGCTAAATTATTGAGGAATCTACAGCTACTCTACATCCAAATTACAAGTTCAGGTTTCTACCTGTAATTATTGAGGCACTGGGATACATAATACACTGACTAAATATCAATCTTGAGAAATTGGGATTCTCAAAACCAGAAAGGATGCCTTATTGTAACGTCTGTCCCAGGGGGAAGTTTTGGTTCGTTATCTAAAAATCTTGTTAATCTGTAAATGCTAATTAAGTCAGTGTAAATGCTAATTAAGTCAGTGATTATACTAAATTGTGCCTATTATATTGAGTAAAAGTGCATTTCCTAGCATGCAAGCATCGTACTATTCTTTCCGAAAATTTATAGATGATCCGTTTCCTGGTCAACAAAATACATAGTGATTCTTCGGAGCATAATTTGCACCTCTTGAAAGGGGAATCGCGTGGTTGTGCATGCCTTATTATGGGCCAGGTCAGATCAAATGTTATCATATCCGATTTGAGTTGCCACAGAAAATCCGCCAATGATACTGTCTCTTGTTGACTTTGTTGAAGCTGGAGATATGGTTTCGATAGCGAATATTGAACGAATCAGCCGTTGCGCCTGCGAGCACACACGGGCTTCCTCTTGTGTGCATGGTGAGAGTTTACCGTCTTTGGGGACAAAGGCACAACCCAAGGGCCAACAATTATAACTTATGAAACCTGACTGAATGTTGTCCAATGAAGGACGACCACAGGCCGTCATTAGCGGCGGGGGCACCAGGGTAGCTTCAGTAACTTGAGGCCACCCACCTTCAGCTAAGTGCTCCATCCATTTTGTGGCAACTTGTTTGGGTAAAAGTAGTTTAAAGTATTTATGTTTGGCAATCGGATTGCAAAATAGTGTATCAAACATTACATAAAGTAATTCAAAAATTGTTCCAGTTCTTCATATTGCAAGTTGGGATGTTAGAAGTGCAATAGCAGGATTGATTGAGCATCTGCGACTAATCGATAACAGTTGCAAATCAGCTCCAAGGCAACAAGAGTTCCGAAAATGTCGTTAAAAGAGGAACAATACACTTTCTACCGGAAGGAATGGGTGAAATGATAGATGTTAAATCTGCCATAAAAACATCACTCATAACAATGATAGAATCACTTGCTGATGGTATTGAACGAATATTAAGTCTGCGTTTGAATTCCAACTCTAATCGAATGTAACAACTGGCTGCTTAAGTTGCCATGCTTAGCTCAAGTAGCGAAGACAGAGGATCGAGAAACTCATTAGACAACTCCACCACAACCGGAAGAACTTTAGAAGCTTGGAGGTTTCAACGTCGAGTCGATGCAGAGCATAGCGTTTCGCCTACACATCTCAGCTATTGCAGAATAGATAAAACGAACGAAAATGACCAGAGACTGCAAGAATTGTTTCATCAGAGACCTCTGAATTACAAATACCCACTCTCTAAACTGACTCAGACTTAGACTTTGATGGATGCACCCCAGAAGAAACTCTCCCATAATGCTCACGATACTATCACAGATTTGACTCCGACCACTCTTTGATCAATAACAAAAGTACACTACGACCAAGATAATCTCCCAAGGAGCAAAATCGAAGTGTCTTCCTAAGATCAACACTTCACGAGAAGAAGAAACGCGAAATGTCAAGTAGCTATAGAGGTCATCATACGAACCAAAAGCGACGCTCATTAAATGTAAGAGAAACCTAACTCAATAAAGCTTAAACTTACCGAGAAACGCTAGACAGAAAATATACCGGTGACTATTGGTTGTCGCTGATCCCCTTCGTTGATCGTATCTCTTTCACTGTCAACATTAATGACATGTATGAATGCGCCAAACAGGCCATCAGTGCAACCATGAAGAAAACAGCCCACTTAAAATCAATATTTTGATAAGTATATTTCAAGTTATACATCAATCGAGGTTCATTTTCAGTCACAAACTGTCCCAAGGCTTGTATATTGTAGTTTGTCGCCTGAAAAGGCGTTTGCTTCTGACATTCCACACTTAATCAATGTGCTATACAGGGCCTTGACAGAAGTCATGGAGAACATGACAGTAGATGCCAGCGTAACGATTTCAAATTGCCCCTATTCAACTTACCTCTCTGTAACATGAAACTGCGTTCAGATTACCGCAAAGTGGGGTGGTAGGATGAAATCAATTTCATCATCCTCGCTATGATTTAGATTACTCCACTGAAATCCTTCCCCAAATGTTTGTAACAAATAAAAGAATTGTGGCAGATAAAAGAATTATTATTATTATTAGATGTAAATTCTCAGCTTATTTTGCTGGCTATGGTGGAAAGTGTCAGCTGTCCATAGCTAGCAGACTAAGGTGACTATTATTATTATTATTATTATTATTATTCAGTAGTTTTATTTTTATAACGTGCTTTTACTTCACTACCGAGCGCAGCTCTGTGCGCCTTGGGTATGTGCTGTGGTTTGCTGTGGTGCTCTTACGTTTACTGTATTGAAAGTGTTTTGCGTAGAATGTGTGCAGTACCCAGTAGTGCAATTTTCTGTATGTTATATATATTTGTAAGTCCTGGTGTTTTTGTTATGTATTTGTCTGAATATTTTTTTATTATACCTAAGGCACCTACTATGATAGGAATTGTTTCTGTTTTTAGATTCCACATTCGAGTTATCTCTATTTCCAGGTCTTTGTATTTTGAAAGTTTTTCCATTTCTTTTAGAGA
>NC_069008.1:7275740-7276304 GCF_001194135.2 Octopus bimaculoides | reverse complement strand
TTTAACCAGAAATTGGGGATCTTGTCGTGTCCAGGTGCTTTCCAGTTGCTTAGTCTTTGCAGTGTCTGGGTGACCTCTTCAGTTGTTATAGGGGCCCAGAGTTGCTCAGGTGCTAAGTTCGTTGTTTTAATGGTCCTTTTTTGGGGTTGTTGCTTCAGGAACGCTCCAAGCAAGTCCAGTTCAAAATATTTATTTACACCAGGGTTGGTGTCCTTTTTCAATAATTATTCAATAGAAACACCAGGAACCTATTACTGTTTTTTTATGGTTGTGTAGCCCCCAGAGGGGTGATTTTCGGCCCACCAAATAACTAGATATTTGCTGGCTTCCGGGATGCGTAATCGTAGAGGGGACGGATGCTGTCTCGATAGAGGCGACAACAGCTGTCAGGAAGGACTGGTCCGGAGCTGACCTGGAGATACTTCTCCAGATCAGACCCAAAAACATAATAAAAATCCCGGACCACATCCGTCTCCAGAACAGGATGGTGATGCATATAACTGAGGGCAAAAGGCGTCATCGTTTCGTGTGTGGAGAAACGACTCCTTTATGAGCTCGCTGCTC
>NC_069008.1:7275076-7275730 GCF_001194135.2 Octopus bimaculoides | reverse complement strand
TTCGTGTGTGGAGAAACGACTCCTTTATGAGCTCGCTGCTCCCAACTGGTACAAAGTGCAAGGGGTCAAAGGCCTCCACTGCTGCCTACGCCGGGACGAGAACCACAAACAACACCAGCACCGGCAAAACCACCAGCAACACCAAAGACATTAATCACCCTAGGGGGAAACAAGGAAAGCTCTCCCACCCCCTCACACCAAACAAAAATACACACATAAACAAGACTATAAACATGCACACAGACACAGACATACTTACAGCAACAGATACTTCATCTTCCAGTAGTGAAGATGAAGGAAAACCAAAAGGTCAAAAAACAAAAGAAAACAAAAAAAAAAACAACAAAGCACAGAAGGAAAACTCCACAAAGTATAACAACACCCACGCAAGAATTTCCTCCAAAACACCAACACCAACACCAACACCATCACTATCACTAGAATCCCCAGACGCAAACAACCTAAACAAGAACAGATTCTCACGCAAACATCTAAAACTGCAGACATAACACTCACAGCACACACAAACACATCAGGAACAACAACAACAAGACCATCACCACTACAGTCAAGTAAACAAATTAAACAACACCAACACAAAACACCCAACTTCGTACTCATCAGAAGGGACAGCAAGGAACTGGTGGCCCTCGT
>NC_069008.1:7273428-7274900 GCF_001194135.2 Octopus bimaculoides | reverse complement strand
GTGGGAACTCCGAACGTGAGACCCACATCAAAGCTCTTAAAGGGGTTCCCAAAAAAGACCCCACCAATTATGGCGGTCGAACCACCCGACCTTCACAAGACACCAGGAAGTAAGTAAACCTTTCTTTTCTCTCTTAAGCTTGCCAACATGGCAATACTAAGAGTAGGATTTTTTAATATTCGAGGCCTGGGGTCGCCCTGGAATCAGGGGCGCCTGCCCAACGACCTTAGGTCTCTAGAATTGGATATAATTGCTGTCAGAGAGACAAGGACTTCCAATACATGCACACTGGCCCCCATGTTCGACGATTATCAGATCTTTGCATCTGTTAGTCGGCCGGAAATGGGAGGTGGAATGGCAGTGCTGTTTAGGAAAGAACTGAATCTCGAGGTATATTCGGTCTTCCGGGACCCGGACGGGAAGTTGGTGGTCCCAGACGTGAGCAATAGTGAAGGTAGTGTCTTTAGACTGGTAGCCGTTTACGCCACTACAAGAGTCAAACTACCAGATTTCTTTGGACTTCTGGAAGCCTTTCTAGGTACGTCTCACCCTTTACTGTTAGTAGGGGACTGGAACGGAATCTTGGATCAGCGTTGGGATTGTGTGGGAGTAGCTGATAGAAGAGTGGTGTCCAAAAGCCTCATGCACCTGATCAGGCAGTTCCAACTGTATGACAGGTACCGACGAGATTTCCCTAATGCGCCAGTGTGGACCTGAACCAACTGCTTAGGGTCATCTAGATAGTATATAGATAGGATTTTCACTAGGAAAATAGTAATAGTGTAGGATGTCAATTTTTAAAACGGTCGCCTGTTCAGACCATAAGTTTGTGATCTGTACGGTAGACCCAAATAAGACGCGTAGGTTAGGGCCCTAGTACTGGAAGCTGAACATGTCGTTTCCGTCAGGTAAGGCTTAGAGGGACTGAGTCACCAATTTAGTTAAGCAGAAGTTGACAGGATAGGGGAGGGTCGTCAACAACAAGTGGTGGGCGGCTCTCAAAAGAGAGATTAGAGTAATGTCGATAGAGACATAGTGTTAGAAAGACATAGTGTTAGAAAAAAAAAATTAGAAAAGTGGAAAGGTTAGTAGCTAAACTAGACGAGGCTATTTGTAGTGGCATTGCAATCGACGTGCTAGCAGCGAGAATGGCATTAGACCAGTTCTTCAATGCGAAACACGAAGGTTGCATTGTCAGAGCTAAGACGCGTGCTCTAAGAAACTAGGGGATCAAAGCTGTTCGATGGTCCGCGTGGCGGAGGTGCAGCGTAATAATAAAACTACAATTCAGACTTTGACGGATCGAGACGGACATGAGCTGAGCGATTCCAGGCAGATGTGTGAAACCTTTCACCAGCACTTTGTTCGGTTGTTCGGAGAGAGTGGCGGGGCGGAGATGGTGGCGAACTTCAGTCACTACCTCGACGGTTTGCTGCGTCTCTCGGCGGCCGGCGCTGAGCACTGTGAAAGGT
>NC_069008.1:7271805-7272816 GCF_001194135.2 Octopus bimaculoides | reverse complement strand
AGGGTTTTATTATTATTATCATTATTATTATCATTATTATTATCATTATTATTATCATTACCTCTGCCTTAGCGAAGGCGGAGGTATTCTTTTCAGTCGTGTTTGTTTGTTTGTTTGTTTGTCCGAGGACAAAATATCTCAAGAACCTCTGGAAGGATTCGGATGAAACTTTCAGGAATGTTTGGCTTCGTGTCAGTCACGAACTGATTAGATTTTGGGATCGATCCGGTACTGGACAAGGATTCTGGATTATTTTTCCGGTTTTTTAAGCTTAAATTTTGAGGGCGGTCGGGTTCATTTTACTATTCTCATTTAAATAGTCATCTCCGGCTAATCGTTGAGAGGACGTTGGTGTTGCCTTGGCGGAGGTTTGCGCTTTCTGAGTGCTCTTATTATTATTATTATTATTATTATTATTATTATTATTATTATTATTATTATTATTAGTATTAGTATTATTATTTATTTGACTTTTGCTTTGTATTTGTACAAGTTGGTTCCAAGTCTCACCAAACCTCAAAAGACAACAAGTTAGAAGTTCGTGTTGGTGTTATGCCTATGGTGTCATATATTTGGTTTTGCACATTGTGTTGTTTTAGAGAATGTTTCAGAAAACATAGGAAAATTATGAGTTTGTTTGAAAATTTGAGATTATATAGACAGTATTTTACGTAGGATATGGGCAGTTCCCATGAGCACTATCGTTTGAATTTCTGCCATTTTGGGGTTTCCTAGTCTCTGAGTTAGGTAGCAATCAGCCCCTTTTGCGATCATTCCTATTATTATTATGTTTTTTTCTTCTTTCTTTAAATTTTCTTCCATTTCTTGCCGAGTGTTTTCCGTACACCTAGGGCAGAGAAGCTCATTGTATGCATTCCCAGTTTATACACACAAATTCACAGGTAAAATATGTATTAAAAAAAAAATAATAAATTCATGAATGGATGTTGTTTTCACAGCGATAATGCTCTTCTCAGTATATGAGTCGTTCCAGTTAACACGATTCTTTGC
>NC_069008.1:7267277-7271456 GCF_001194135.2 Octopus bimaculoides | reverse complement strand
TTATTACGGCGGCCAGCTGGCAAATTCGTCAGCACGCCAGGCAAAATGCTTAGCAGTAATTTTTCTGTCATTACGTTCTGTGTTCAAATTCCGCCGAGGTCGACATTGCCTTTCATCCTTTTGGGGGTTGATAAATTAAGTACCAGTGAAACACTGGGGTCGAGGTAATCGGCTCATACCCCTCCACAAAGTTGCCCTTGTGGTAAAATTTGAAACATTATTATTATTATTATTATTAAGGTGGCAATCTGAGTTTAAATTCCATCGATGCCGACATTGCCTTTCCTCTTTTCGAGGTCGATAAAGTAAGTACCAGTGAAATACTGAGGTCAATGTAATCGACCAGTTCTCTTCCCCAAAGTTTCAGGCCTTGTACCTTTTCTAGAAAGGATTATTATTATTAACATTTTTTCTATAACATAATTCTAATAGCTACCAATGACAATAATTTTTAAATACCATTAGAAAATTTGAGAGGTTTTTCTCAAGGGAGATAACGGGCCAGATCAATCTATGTTATTTTGTGTGTATGTGTGTCCTCGTGTTCTTGTATGTAAATGCGTACCCTTTGTACTTAAAGTGAATAAATATATTTCGTTTTGTATATAAATACATATCGATCTCATTTAAAATGTATTGATATCTTTTGTTTGCATTTAAAGTTGTCTGTGAGTGTAAAGTGTATATTTTGTTTTGTATAATGTATATATTTCGATCGCGTATAAATATATTTGTACTTGCATTTTATCTTTAATAATTCGAGCTGAACAAACAGTTTTAAATTATCAGAAAATATATTTACACACTTCAGATAGTTATGAAAAAAAAAAAAAAAAAAAAAAAAATGCGTATGTTTAAAAAAAAAAATTTGCAGATTCAGAATCTCCTATGTTGAAAGATTTTTTTTTTTTTTCTGAAGTATCCTATAAATGTTTAGGTTGTTTAAAAAATTCATACTTTTTGGTTATGCTCATATTTGAAAATTTGCTTACAATTGCTCTCAAGATAGAGTTGTGTTTGTCATCAATGTCACAGGATATTTTTGATCGTTGATTTAAATTATGGATTAAGCTGGCTGCGTGTGCTATAAACAAGAACAAAACTGGCGAACGTTCAATAATACATAACTATCAAGATAATTACTTTTGTTCTGATTTTATGGAAACTGTCTGGTCAAGAAATAGAACATGCGCGTGCTAAATGCATGCCTCAATTGTGGTTCACTCATAATAGCGAACTGATAATTTAGAAAAGGGGGTTCGAGTCTTAGGATTCGCTACACAATTTTGGAAGTTACCGTCTTTCATACATTAAACATACCATATGTTGTAAACGTTGGAATTTATCATTTTAGCGAAGAACAGTGCAAGGCTAATTTAAAATCGGGTTCAATTTGAAAATCGGTTTCAGGTTACCAGCAGATAACTTGAAGTGGTTGTGGTGGAGATAACTCAAAGTCTTTATACAAGTGCAAAATTTCATTTACACATTGCCATCCTGAGTAGATGAGTTGAACATTTTACACGCTGTGAGTACAACAGCAAACAATTGACTGATCTGACTTGACGTGCAAGTGACTGCTGCTTCTTTTAGAATCTGTTTCCAATGTCCATTAACAAGTAGATGTCGAAGAAGACATGTTTCTTGGTATGTTGTACGTACTATCACTCTCTTCCACCTCTCTCTCTCTCTCTCCCCTCTCTCTCTCCCCCCTCTCTCTCTCAAAATAACTGATGTCATTAAATGATCGAGATCTTTGGGCCATGTGAAGTAGCTGCAAATAAAAACTCTCTGACGTGGAATGGACAGTGCAAATACGCCTATTAATATCACCTGCCTGGACAACTTTGTGTCCATATATCGAATGACCCTGCTTTCTTCGAATTCATGTCTTCAGATTAGTCTAAGTCGAGCTCTCTACATGTAGGAGAGATCGAACAAATCTATCCTGCTTGCACAATTTGAAAATAAGTTAGGATGAAATCAGTTGGTGCTTATTCTTATTGATAAACCGTAGTCTCTCAAGTGCACTCTCTGGTCATTCTCTAGATAGACTGCTAAGTACACTACTGTTGTGTGGCGTTGGTGGGTGTCATATCCAAAAATTCTTTACATTGCTTCTTTGCAAGAGATAGATTGGCTTGTATTATATCATTTGACTTTATCCAGCGCACTTTATCAATGCACTCCTTGTCAGAAACAAAGGTAACCACGTCACTGCCTTTATTGTAACATATCGGATTGTTTTTTAAGGGAGATGCAGTACTCATCATTGATGTGGGCTTTTAGAAGATGGCAAAACAATTTGTTGTACGAGATCACTCATACAATGTCCAAAGTCAGTTTCTCTTGAATTGTTAAGAGTTGTTATGCCTCCATCTTTCAGTGAACGCCCATGGAAAGTGCATATCCTTCATTCACGGCCTGAGTTTTATGAAGAAACTCTCTTTGGTATCGTTTGGTGCATTTTTCATCTTACATGCAGGGCAAAGCTTGATTGAAGACTCCACATAAGCCATAGATAAACTAGGATCTTGATTATTTCAAAACAACTCTGAACTATTATTAGACGACTCAGCTAAAATTATATTGTCCATGCAATTTCATTTTATATTGTTGCATCAATTAAGTGTATTAAATTAGTGTATTAAAATGAAGAAGCCATCTTTTCTGCAATCCAATAATAGCCATCCAAGCATTGAGCACACGAAAAATTCACTCATCTTTTAGAAGTCATGAAACATGTGAGCAACAAGGTCATGTCGATCTTTCAGTTTCTGATATCGAAAAATTTCATCGGAGATTTATGTCTATGTCGGGTTACAGATGACTAAATTTCACGACAAGTCACTGTATCTTGAGTTCTTTCATGCATGTAATGTAGTGATGGCATTTCGAAGGGGAACACAATCATTTACCTTTATCTTGATTTCTTCTCAACCCCAGCTAATCTTTCTGTCTCAATTTTGGCATGCATGTTCACCATGTACTCACAGGTTACTTCTTTGAAACACAGAATTTGGTTGAACAAATCTCATGCTAAGAAATAAAAAGCATAGAATTCTTTGAAATTGATTGCTTCACCGGCTTATTGACCTGTTCTTGGATCAATTTAATGTAGATGAAAATGGTATTCTCCAATACAAAAAATGTGTGGCTTTTGGAGTGTTTTCGGTCTTGTGTTTTTCCCTTTTCCCTCTAAAAGTCCACTTCCCTTCTACCAAGTTTTCCGTGCTCATCAAACATTATGATAGCAAATTCATCATTGACAGGCACAGAGGGATGGGGGAATTGAGTACCTATTGCGTAAGGTGTATAGGTGACATCCCATTCGGACTTGCAGTTGAGGCTTAGTCTACATTCTCGCATGCAAACGGACTTTGTGACTTGCCTTAACATAGTATCAGAGCATGAGTAGATAAGATACTCCTAAAAGTTTCACCTAATGCTCTTTCCGCTACACAGCGATTCCAGTTTTCCATTTTATAAGCGTGTTTATGACACGTACCACGCAGTTACTTTGACAAGTGGAATTGTCAAAGTAGTAAGACTTATAGATAACAGATTTAATGGATATACCTGTCTTTTCAATGAGCTTAATGGTGTGTTTAGATTACTAGATAATTCATTATTCCGTGTTGCATCTATAAACATAACACACTGCTTGATAAACTTCTTATTATCATCGTAAAACGTATTTATCCTTTATTCTTTTACTTGTTTCAGTCATTCGACTGCGGCCATACTGGAGTACCATATTAAAGGGTTTTTTACTCGAAGAAATCGACTCCAGGACTTATTCTTTGTCAGCTTAGTACTTATTCTATCAGCCTCTTTTGCCTAAGCGCTAAGTTACGGTGACGTAAACACATCAATATCACTTGTCAAGCGATGGCGGTGGGGGACAAACACGGACACAAAGACACACACACACACACGCACGCACGCACGCACGCACGCACGTACGCACGCACACACGCACGCACGTACGCACGCACGCACGCACGCACACATACACACACATGTATATATATATATATATACCCTTATTTATGTATACATACATACATGCATCTATCTATCTATCTACTATCTATCTATCTATCTATCTATCTATCTATCTATCTATCTATCTACCTCTCTCTCTCTCTCTCTCTCTCTCTCTCTCTCTCTCTATCT
>NC_069008.1:7265536-7266760 GCF_001194135.2 Octopus bimaculoides | reverse complement strand
TAGCACGTGTTGTCAAAATTTGCGAGCAACACATGTTTTGTAGTTTGAAGCATTCAATATGCATTTAATGCGATAGCACGAACTTAAAAGATTTATCCAAAAAACGTTATTTAGCTGTTATTTTTAGCACACCTCACAACCACTTCAATGACAAAATGAAACAAGTAAACAAGTAGTTTTAAACATTAAATATACATTTAATGCAAATGCGATGAACAACACGTTACATGCGATAAACACATTACAATTTCCCCCCACAAATGGTTTCAATACAGTTTTAACAGCAGGATTTGGAAGAATTAGATGAAAGTTCTCCGGTAATTTTCTTTCATATAAATACATGTTTATGTTGATTTAAGAATTTGCCAGCAAAATTTTATAAAATCACAATGTTCTAAAAGATGTACATGTTTATATGTTATATATGAAAACAAAAGAGTGAACAAAATATCCTTATATAAGAAGCGTGCAATAAGCAACACATTACAAAATATTTTTTTAATTAAAAGCGAAAGTTAGATACACTCAATCAATTTCTCAAACAAATCCTGCGTCGCATAAATTCATAGAGGTATCAATCTAACATACAATGGTGAGGCCTACGTACTCTCCACTTGTTGAGTGTTGGTACCATCTTTCAGGTTAGAAAAAAGCTGTTTCAATATATTTGTCAACACGTGCTTTCTCGCAGAAGAAAGAGTTCTCGATTCCTCTTGTTACTATGGAAACAAACATGAATGTGTCTGTGGCTTGCGATTGGCTAAAATTACCAAAATTTTCAAACTTTAATTGCTAATAACTCTTTATAGCGAAAATGGTTTTAACGTCATTCATTAGCCAATAAAAGTGTATCATTACACTGTATATGAAATCAGTTCGAACAGAATTGATGCTGGCAGCCAAACAGACTAGATCTCAAGTGGGTTCCCCATAGATTTACTATAGTGCGAGTGGAGTATACACTGTATCACAGTTATCGTGTCTCCATAATCTGATCATCAACATTGTGAACGTCATCTTCACAATGAAGTTGATGTCAGCTACATTTGCCAAGTCAACATTAAAGGTTGCTAGGTTTACTTGAATCGCCTGTGCCATCATAACTATTCAATAGAAACACCAGGAACCTATTACTGTTTTTTTTTATGGTTGTGTAGCCCCCAGAGGGTTGATTTTCGGCCCACCAAATAACTAGATATTTGCTGGCTTCCGGGATGCGTAATC
>NC_069008.1:7264060-7265023 GCF_001194135.2 Octopus bimaculoides | reverse complement strand
CAACACCAAAGACATTAACCACCCTAGGGGGAAACAAGGAAAGCTCTCCCACCCCCTCACACCAAACAAAAATACACACATAAACAAGACTATAAACATGCACACAGACACAGACATACTTACAGCAACAGACACTTCAGCCGAAATAGAACATGCGCGTGCTAAATGCATGCCTCAATTGTGGTTCACTCATAATAGCGAACTGATAATTTAGAAAAGGGGGTTCGAGTCTTAGGATTCGCTACACAATTTTGGAAGTTACCATCATACCATGTAAACGCTGGAGACATCTCTAGCAATGACGAGCACGACTCTGTACCAGTTTGTGAAGTTTATTATTTAACTCGAAAATGTGACTATTTAAATATGATTTTTAGGCGAGCACTGATAGCATTTGCGATGCGGTCCTAATGCTACGCAAGCGGATGGCTAAGTCTGGTCCAACCGAGCCACCGTTCTTAAAGGGTCTTTCTCACAGACTAAGTAATAGTGGAGAGACCTTCCCAGTTTGAGACAAGTCGAACAAGAATCAGCTATGTTATATTTAGAGACGGTTTGCTAGGAAAAAACCCAGTGCAACAGCCTCGACATTGTTCAATATCATATCACTCAGAGATTAACTAAACACATTTCTCGACAGCAAAATGGCTGCTTTATATTTCAAAATAAATATTGTTCATAGCTAGTCAGGACGATAGTAAACAACAACAAAAACAACAACAACAATTTCAAATTTTGGCACATTGGCCATCGAATCCAGTGTTGAACTGGTACTTATTTCATCAACCCCGAAAGGATGAAAGGCAAAGTCGACTTCGGCGCAATTTGAACTTAGAACGTAAGAACAGACGAAATGACGCTAAGCAGTTTTCCCGGCGCGATAATGATTCTGCCATATGTATGTGTGTGTATTCGTGAAAGTGTGCTTGTGTTTGCGTAAGTGTGTGTGTGTGTGTGTGTGTG
>NC_069008.1:7262128-7263049 GCF_001194135.2 Octopus bimaculoides | reverse complement strand
CAAAAGTGCAACGACCTTGCCAAGTGCGAAGTATGAGAAACCATCAAACCCTAAACAACAACGACAATGTTGACACTAATACCAACCTCAACAAAAACCTTCGCGACAGTGTTCGCTATCTCAAAGTGGTGTGCAACGAAAAGCCCGGAGCTATTCTGAGTGAAACAATGCAAACAGTTTGTTTGATTTTGCTAAGTGGGTAAAAGCTTATTTAATGCTTTTGTACATTAACATGTTCAGTGGGAGATCAAATTACAGTCAGAGAGGAAAATGCTAATAGGACGTTACTGGTTTGGTTATTAATTTTCATTGTTTATTATTGTTCGGGAGACAACTCTGAGGATATATCCCCATTGTGGACAACCTTCGTCATTACAAACCTCCGCCGCCACCACCACACGTCACCACCAATATTACTCACCTCCACACCACCATACAATTCTCCATGTATAGATAGGCCAGTGAAGAAGTCTTAAGTAGCCGTTCAAACTTCTAGAAATTGCCACCAACCAGAGAGATGTTTCTTAACCAGCAAACAATCGTCTTACATAGCGAAGACGGACACATTAGATAATATAATCCGAGGTACACAAAGTACTGAGGCATTATGAGCGGAATTCTGTTCGCCATAGCCTTGCTTAGTCAGGGCTGATCTGTCACAAAGCACGTATAAAAATAATGGCGACCACGACAACAGTGGTGGAGATGATGACAACCACAATGACATTTCTGTCTGGGGCACCGGCTTGAAGGGTTTTAGTCAAACGAATTGACCCCAGGAATTATTTTTTAAAGCCTGCTTCTTATTCTATCGGTCTCTTTCGCCGAACCGTTAAGTTACAGAGATGTAAACACTACAACATCACTTGTCAAAGACAAACACATAGACACACAAACATTCACACACACACAAATATATAT
>NC_069008.1:7260653-7261998 GCF_001194135.2 Octopus bimaculoides | reverse complement strand
TATACATGCATACATGTATGCACACACACACACGCACACACACACGTGCGCACGCACACACACACATACACGGCAGGTTTCTTTTAGTTTCCGTCTATCAAATCCACTCACAAGGCTTTGGTCGACCCGACGTAATAGTAGAAGACACTCGCCCAAGGTGCCACGCAGTGGGACTGAATCCGGAACTATGTGGTTTGGAAGCAAGCTTCTTACCCCATAGCCATGGCTGACCACCATGATAGCAAAAATTGTGATGACGAAGACAAATAAAACTACGATGGTGATCAGTAAGACGACTACAATTACAAAGGAGACAATGACGACTTTGATAAACAACAATGACAACAGCCATGATGACGATTAGCACTTCACAACAACGGCAATCCCAACGAAGATAATGAAGATAAAGAGAAGTTGGCGACGATGACGCACCAACAGCTTCGACGTTGGAAGCGATATGTTACAGTAATTTTCCGGAATTGTTATTGTTATTGTTTAATCTCCAGATTAGTCTTGTGCAGTATGAAGGCGCATAGCTCAGTGGTTAGAGCGTGGTGCTCGCAATTATGAGGTAGTGAATTTGTTTCCCGGACCAAGCTATGTGTTGTGTTCTTGAGCAAGACACTTTATTTTACGTTGCTCCAGTTCACTCAGCTGTAGAAGCGAGTTGCCATGTCACTGGTGCCAATCTATATCGGCCTTTTCCTTTTCCTTGGATAACACCGGTGGCGTGGAGAGGGGAAGCTGGTATGCATGGGCGACTGCTGGTCTTCCATAAACAACCTTGCCTGGGCTTGTGTTTCGGAGGGTAACTTTTGCAACACACTTTAAGACGTTTTAAATTTGATTTTAAAGAATCTTTGTATCTTTTCTTCGCCTTACTATTTTCTCTCTTTCCCGGAATAAACTGACTATAAAGCATTTCCTTTCGGATGCACTCATCATCCATACGGATGAAATGGCCTGTCCATCGTAGTTGATTTCTAATAAGCATGGCTTGGATTGATGCGATCCTAGCTTCAGCAAAAACCTCAGTGTCAGGAATGAGTGAGGATAGGTTTATGCTGAGTATTTAGGGGAGGCATTTCTGGTGACATTTTCCCAACATCTTTACATGACGCGTGCTTTTACGTAACGCATGTATATTGTTCGTCCAAGTTTCTGAAGAATACAACAGAAAGGACCAAAGAAGACATGTATCATGATCTTAGTGTCAGCTTTGATATGGTACTGTGACCGACCAGACCTTAGATTCTAGGCTGTCAAAGGCGTTTGCTGCCCTTTGAATACGAGTGTATGTGTGTGTGAGGTGTTTATATATATATATATATATATATATATATAT
>NC_069008.1:7258739-7260471 GCF_001194135.2 Octopus bimaculoides | reverse complement strand
GAAGCACAAAAACATTGTGTTTATTAAATAATAATTATCTTTCACCCGATAGAGTACTTTTTTTATTGATTTTACCATCACAGAACAGCACATTATATATATATATGTATATATATATATATATATATATATATATATATATGTATGTATGTATTACACCACCCCACGCACACATATATATATCATGCCATCGACCATGATATCAGATGTTGCTATACACCGCTGGTCCCAGTGCACTTTGCATTGTGGTAGCTTTTTGAATGATGCCACTTCGCTGGCTAGGTGGGTAGGCCAACATTCCACCTGAACTGAGAGTCAGTTCGTCGCAAGTTTATCGATTTACAGCTGAGTGGACTGGAGCAACGTGAAATTAGTTATTCTGCTCAAGAACACAACGCATCACTAGTCAGGCAATCAGAACCATGATCTGGAGATCATCGAGACAGCACCCTAACTACCAGAGCATGCACTTTCATTTTATTAGGGCTGGACTTGGATACTGAGAAGATCGAGAATTGAACAAATTTCATGGTAAGCGTTTATATATGCATGCGTAGTATCTGATAAACTAAGTCATTTAGTATTTTGTACTATGAATAATGTTTATATAAATACAAATAAATAAATTAGAAAAATTATTATATATAATGATATCTTTTTAAATAATCATACATATATGTATATTTCTTATGGTATGTATTTAGTTTAATATATTTCATCATATGATGGTCTTTCGAGCTTAATAATTAATAATTAATTAATTAATAAATTATAGAATAGTATAACTATTGTCTTACTCTAATTTGGTTCCTTCTGAAAAACTAAGTAAAATTATGATATTTTTTTATTTATAGTTTATTTTGTCTTTATCTATGAGATAATATAGTTTATAATTATCATAACTCTATGTTCTTGTTTATTTTACTTACGGAGATATTTCATTTGATAAACTTAGTAAATTTGTATTTTAGAGAGTAGTTATTATATAGCTATATATTATCATTATATATAATCATATATCTCTTTGAATAATTATCCATTTCGAATATTTATTCTAGTACCTATGAATATTTAGCAGATATAGTAACATTATGTTGTTCTCGAACCTGTATACGGATATAAACTTATAGAATTAAAATATTGGATTAACATAATTTATTTCTTTTATTTGGTAGTAAAATATTGAGTGACGGAATTATCGATTAAGAAATCTTGTATTGAATTTAGTGTCAGAATTAAAGATATCCTTATTTATTCATCTTTTTTCATCATAATATACGTATAGTAATTTTAAATAAAATATATTTCCTACTCCACCATAAAGTTTTGATATATTACATATTATATAGGTATTGATTATATTTTATAAAATGGCCAGTGATTATTTTCAATTAAAATATTTTTCGATTAATGTCATTGGAGATCCATAAAAACATTTTATGACCGTTGCAAATTTTCTTTACTTAATTATTTTATCCATTTGAATTTAGTTATTCTTTTTATTGTATTTATTATGTATTTCAATTATTAACGTTCACACTTCTAAACATATGTATTTTTGGATCGTCTTCGGATGGGCGAAAGTGCAGCGTCCTTGGGTAGAGCTTTCTGCCTGAACGAAGCTACGATAAGAACGATCAAAAGGAAAGATGCTGCCATTAGAAGAGCTGTAGCTTCTGGAACAAAATTATCTACCAAGTTGTCGTCATATACAAGAGACATAATTCAAGAA
>NC_069008.1:7257600-7258639 GCF_001194135.2 Octopus bimaculoides | reverse complement strand
TATATATATATATATATATATATATATATATATATACACACACACAACTTCCGTCTTATACATTATAGATATAGAGACATATGCATATATGAGGTGTGATCAATAAATATCTGGACTGCTGCCATGGTAACGAAGCTAAAACACACAGAGTAAAGCTGCTTAGCACAGTTTGACCTTGAACTTTGCTGTGCAGGCACACTAAGTTTTAACGTCCTAACTTCTACTGTTTATAGCAGTACTTGGAAGGAAGGTGTGTAGCGTGTGATCGTCGTATTGACCATGACAGAGAAAGTTATCATGGCAATACCTGCTCAGAGGCCTACGCAAAGTTGCAGAAAGTGTATGGAGAGGAGTGTATGAATTGCACACAAGTGTTCGAGTGGGTCACACGTTTCCAAGATGGCCGAACAAATATCTATATTGACGAACGTTCTGGGATACCCGCAACCAGCAGAACTGAGGAAAACATCGCAAATGTGCATGCAGCTGTGAGGGGAAATCGTCGAATCATCAACCGTGAGTTATCAGAGGATGTGCAGATTAGTTACGGTTCAGTTCAGTCCATTATCACTGAAGGTTTGGACATGAAACGCGTGTCTGCCAAGTCTGTGCCCAAACTGATTTCAACTGACCAAAAGGACACTTGGGTTTCAGTTGCACATGATCTCCTTGATTGTGTCGAGAACGATGAAAACTTTTTGCAAACTTTGCCTAGCCCTCTGAGAAGGTATCACTAAGCCTTTGGCCAAATTTGGTGCAGATTCTCTGCTCAACCTTCTCTGTCATGGTCGATGCGATGATCACACACTACACACGTTCCTTTCAAGCACTGCTGTAAGCATCGGAAGTGAGCCAGAACGTTAAAACTTAGGGCGCTTGCACAGCAAAATTCAAGGTCAATTTTTACCAAGCGGCTTCACGCTGCGTAATTTAGCTTCGTTACTATGGCAACATTCTGGATACTTATTGATCAGACCACACACACACACACACATATGCATTCTATATATGTATATATGTATATCATAATATATATATA
>NC_069008.1:7256634-7257230 GCF_001194135.2 Octopus bimaculoides | reverse complement strand
ATATATATATATATATAATACAAATAATATATGAGTGTATGCATATATACGTACATATATGTACATACCTACATCTACATGTATATATAGATGCATATCTGGGTACAGGACGTTGCAAAAAAAAACGTGGACAAAATGATAAACAGAACATAAACAGAGCACAGAAAACAAACAGGCCACATAGAGAATATTTCCTTCATCAGCTGCCACCATTTTAAAACTAAGCGTTTCGAAGAGTTAGGGCAGGACGCATTGTTAGAATGACTCTTCCCACGGACCACAAATTAAATTTGTACCGTGGAGGAATGTAGTGGCGGACAGAAAACAAGACATGAAAACGAAACAGTAAAAATAAACAAGAAAGGCTATACGACCAGACGTGACAAAATATGTGTATACTGAACGCTGTGAAGCAACGAACTGGAAGGAAGCGGGACGAAGAATAGTTCGTGCGAGCTTGGCGAGGCCAAGATAAGAAAGGAAGTAGTAGCCGGACACATGTGACCAGCGAAGGGCAAGGAGAAAGAGTGGTAGAGGGAGAAAAAAGGGAGGAAGTAGAATATAGGTGAGCAATGAGAGACAGGGAGGAAGAGAGA
>NC_069008.1:7255117-7256624 GCF_001194135.2 Octopus bimaculoides | reverse complement strand
ATGACTTTGAAATTAAGGAAATAGAAAGATATATAGAATATACACATTTGTTTATTTATTTTTCTACTTATTACTAAATTCTTAAAACGTGTAGTCAGCTGTAACCAGGGGGATATAAATTAAACATTTTATGAAGCGAACATTTCTTACAGAAGAAAAATAGTTATAGTTTGGAGGAAATCAATGGAATGTGCGTTTTTCTTTTTAGTAATCAAAATAAATGAAACAGAAAGTTCTAAGTGTCCGCATAATGGGTTACTGTCTCCAATGAGTTTCATCTTGTGAAGGTGTTCTTACAAAAGCTAAACTTCACGACGAAATTCACAAGCGAAATTCACGAGCCATTTTCGATATCTTATTCAAGGTGTACATATTGGCTTCTCGCTGTTACTTCGTAGAAGAAATCTTTCGTTAAGAAGTGGAAGATACATCTCATCATAGACTTAACGCCACCACTTCACGTCTGCACTTTAGCTGAATCATTTCGAATTCACAGCGAGTGACCTTTAAACATGTGATATCCCCTACCGGGCAATGTAAGGGTGATAATCATGATATATGCATCTCTGATCATGGAGCAGTAGTGAGGGAGCATTAGATTCAAAAGAATTCTTTGGGGTTTGAATAATTCACCACAAGAAACATGGGTATTTGTTCATCCTTAAACAACCTATAATATCTGGCGAGATTAGATGCTTGAAAGTGAAATTTACGCTAAAAAAAAGAAGATACATAGAATATGCGTATTTAATTGTTTTTGCTTAATTATTTCGAAGTTCTTAAAATTTTTAGTTTGTGCTAAGCATGTACAGAAATGTTTCATTTTTTTTTGAAATCCTCAGCATGACACGTGACCTGAGATATCCATGTGTCGTATGGTAAAAATTTTATGAAATGAGAAATAAATGAAAAATAATGTGTGTGTACGTGTGTGTGTGTGTGTGTGTGTGTGTGTGTGTGTGTGTGTGTGTGTGTGTGTGTGTGTGTGTGTGTGTGTGTGTGTGTATGCGTGCGTGTGTTTAGTAAGTCCTAGAATTGAGGTATTGGTATTATATTTATTCCTTCAGTATAATCATTTCAACAAAATATAGTTCAAACAGGTCACGAATATAAATAATGATTATCTAATATTACAACATATTATACATGTAATCCACGATCGTTTCGTCATTTCGTCAGATGAGGATCAGAAAGCAATATTGTTATCCTTGCAGAAGTCTGACCTTTTCTACTCAATATGTGCGGCTTTGTCTTGCATCATTTCTTTAATTTTTTTCCGATTGTTTCATCGATTTCGCTTATCCATTTCGTGCTATATTTTCTGAGCTTCTGATATCTGAATAATAATAATAATAATGATAATAATAATAATAATAATAATAATAATAATAATAATAATAATAATAATAATAATAATAATAATAATAGGACTCAAAGCAGAGACTGAAGGATTTTTAATTGTTGCACAAGACCAAAGCCTCCCCACGAGAAATTACCAAAAACATAT
>NC_069008.1:7252907-7254330 GCF_001194135.2 Octopus bimaculoides | reverse complement strand
AATAATAATAATAATAATAATAATAATAATAATAATAATAATAATAATAATAATGATAATAATAATAATAATAATCATAATAATAATAATAATAATAATAATAATAATAATAATAATAATAATAATAATTATTATTATTATTATTATTACAGCAATAGTTTAACCAAAGAACTGAGGAGAAGAGAAAAGACCTTGAAATGCGAATGCATGGACAGTTTGAAAGGAATACACAAGACGTTAAGGATAATACATCATCATGGGCATGAGTGAGGTGATTTGAAGCATACCACTAAAAGCCTGATCATTGCTGCACAAGACCAGGCTCTCGCTACTAATTCAGTGAAGTATAACATCTATAAAACTTCTGACACCCAGAAATGTACACTCCGTGGAAAGAGTGTGGAAACTGTGACCCACTTGGTAAGTGGATGTGAGAGCCTTGCAAAAAAAAAATACAAGCGCTGCTACGATAAAGTGTGTGTGTATCTTCATTGGCTCTTATGCCATAAATACCAATATGAAGTAACAGAGAACTGGTATGAACATGTACCCAGAAAAGATATGCAGGGGGATGGAAAAGTAATGATACTCTGGGACTATGATTTTCAGTCGGATCGTGTAATCGAATACCATCGGCCGGATATTGTCATATTGAGTAAGAGATAGAAATACTGTCTGATCATTGATGTTGTGAGTAAAGAGGTTGAAAAAAATCACCAAGTACTCTGAACTGGAAGTGGAAATGGCAAGACTAACGAATGTGAGAGGGTAATGTAAAAGTGATATCAGTGGTGATCGGAGCTTTCTTAAGGCAACTGGAAATCCCATGGAAGATTGATGTCTTGCAAAAAGCAGCCTTATTGGGCACAGTGCACATCTTAAGGAAAGTATTATCTGTCTGAGGTCCTTGTTGTGACTTGACAAATGACTTAAGACTCCAGTGCATTTTTACCTACACTGTGTTACGAAGGAGTAATAATAATGATGATGATGATGATGATGATGATGATGATAATAATAATAATAATAATGATAATAAGGATGAGCATAATAATAATAATAATAATAATAAATAGCCCGGATGCAGTACCAGGCAGTGGCTCTCATGACTTCTGATCTTAATTGATTGGAAGTGTTATCATGTACATTGTTTTGTCTTGGTGTAAAAGATGGGCTACAGCAAATATTCTGCTTAATACCACAGATTTGCTTGTCAGTTGTTTGACCTTAACCAGTTGAGCATGTCCCTTGGTGGCTGATGATATGTGCATCTCTGATCACGAGCAGAAGTAGTGGGGGAGCATCATAGCCATGTGTTGAGAGGAATTCTTTGGGGTTTGAATAATTCATCTTTGGAAACATGGGTGTTTTGCTCAACATCCTTAAGCGAACCTTATTCAGGGACCTTTTGAGCAGGATGGGC
>NC_069008.1:7251082-7252897 GCF_001194135.2 Octopus bimaculoides | reverse complement strand
TACAGCAAATATTCTGCTTAATACCACAGATTTGCTTGTCAGTTGTTTGACCTTAACCAGTTGAGCATGTCCCTTGGTGGCTGATGATATGTGCATCTCTGATCACGAGCAGAAGTAGTGGGGGAGCATCATAGCCATGTGTTGAGAGGAATTCTTTGGGGTTTGAATAATTCATCTTTGGAAACATGGGTGTTTTGCTCAACATCCTTAAGCGAACCTTATTCAGGGACCTTTTGAGCAGGATGGGCTACCCGACCTGAAGAAAATTCTAACTGGGCCCTACCTGCGAGGTCATGCTCTGTTTATCTTGATATGAGATCACCATGTCGCGCACATATGGTTGTGATGCATGTGCCTGGTGTACTCTTATCAGATGAATAGTCACGATGAGTCTATTGGGCTTCGTACGTCATTGCTGTTCCATGAATCTCGGAGCAGAGCAGCTAAAGAGAGCATTATCTTAACTGAAGCTCTAAATCATCTCGCATTATGCTGGAAGTTTATTCAGAAAGCTCTTCCAGCCATGGCCATCCCATATTTTATTTAGACACTATAGTAGAACAATCTACCGTATCCCTCCTTGTTGATCTGTAGCCCTAGGTCAACCTTCATCCTTAAATCTATGATTAAAGATATTTCCTCTTTGACCTTCTTATCTTTTATTTTTGCGTTGTGTATCTAGGACCATGTTGCCCCAAGTAGTTTAGATATAGCAAACATATTTTCAAACACATCCCAGCTGGTACAAACACGTATTTTTAGCAGAAAATTTTGTAACCGGAGCTACATTCTCCAGAGATGCCATATATATTTAAAACAGTAGATTGTAATATGAATGAGATTTGGTTGCCACCTCTAAAATATCAAGCGATAACACAAAGTTAGCTAGTGAAGGGCAGTTTTCTCTGCATTTGTTTGGCTGAATTTCAAATCCTTCCTATTCTAATCTCTTCAAAGTCTATTGCTGCCCTGGTTCGTATCTGGAACATATCAATGTAATTAGTTATTTCATGTAGTGAATATTCTTTTCTACTCTAGGCACAAGACTCGAAATTTTGCGGGAGGGGGACCAGTCGATTAGATCGACTCCAGTACGCAACTGGTACTTAATTTATCGACCCCGAAAGGATGAAAGGCAAAGTGGACCTCGGAAGAATTTGAACTCTGAACGTAGAGACAGATGAAATACCAATTTCTTTATTGCCCACCAAGGGCTAAACACAGAAATGGACAGAACAATTGATTGGGATCAGTAATGCGATATGGTTTTACATAAAATGTGACTTTAAAAATTAAATAAAATATTTAAAAAATCGAATGAAATTAACAATACAGAGACAATACAAATGAAGCGATGATCAGGCCACGCTCCGACCCCACAAGCCCCGATCTATCGCTGGTACCTTTGTTTGTTCTTTTTTCCCCGTCTATTCACACGGCTCCTTGCACGCACAACACTCGTGCAGCATGCTTCCATCTCTTTTGGAATGTACACTCCGACAAACATCTCTTCTCCAGCCACACCTTTTCAAATGAAAAGTAAAAGATAATCGTAAATCGTGGCCAGAGATAAAGTTGCCTGTCTTAATTCCTTTTGTCCTCGTCTTCTATACTGCCTCTTTCGCTAATGCTACAGCCGTGAGAAAACAATTCTTACCGTCGTTTGTTAAAACTCCCGGTGGGTCAATTTTTATAATTGACTCAGTCGACAGCTGTATTCTTCCTTCGCCGGACAACAGGTGCTCAGCATAAGCCCACATTTCAGATATCTCCGGACACTGAACAATAGCGTGAGGGACGGTTTCCCTGTCTCCC
>NC_069008.1:7248452-7250357 GCF_001194135.2 Octopus bimaculoides | reverse complement strand
GTTAATCTTTGCTCCTGCCACCTCCTCGTAAGCCTCAACAGTCTTACCCACTTCACGTAGGCGTGCTACTGAGGTTACGCTGATAGTGATATCATCCGCGTAAGCCGTAACAAACTCCTCTCGACCTGGTTCTCTCGGAATGCCACTCAACCTTCGCAGTAGGGGGTCCAGAGCCACCACATACAAAAGCGGTGAGAGCGGACATCCTTGACGAACCGAGCGTCTGATGCAGAACGGCTTCGAAAGGAAACCGTTCACCGGAACTATCGAGTCAATGTTACAAAGCGATAAACCACCTGAAGAAGCCAAGGCCCACGCCAAACCGCGCAAGCACAGTCGCCAGGTATCGTCAACCCTATCAAAAGCCTTAGACTAGTCCAAATGTACCAGTGTCCCACCTTTGTCAGATTTATTACCAATCCTCTCTATGGTATAGCAGATAAGATGGAGGGTATCCTGAATGGTTCTGCCTGGGATGGCACATGTCTGTGCCTCCTCGACTATACCATTCGCGACACGCGCCAACGTTTTCGCTAAGACCTTGGTCAAAATCTTCACTTCTGCATTTAACAGAGTGATGGGCAGAAATTCTTTATAACGTCCTCCTTGTCCGGGTCCTTTCTGACCAATGCCACTACTCCTCGGCGTACAGATCTGGGGATAAACCAAGTCTGTTGCCAGTTCGCGTAAACGTCAGCCAGTAGATGCCCGAACAAGTCTGGCATACATTTATACAGCTCGTACGGAAGACCATCAAGTCCCGGCGACCTACCCGCTTTACAGTCGGCCAAAGCCTCCATCACTTCCCCAGGCGTGATTGGCGCTTCGCAAGACTCCGCATCCGACCCCGAGAGACACAGCAGACCGGCAAGAAAGTCCTCGAGGGCTCTCCCACCACCAGGACCGCCATCAACCCCGAACAGCTGGGTGAAGTACTTTCGAAAGGCCTCACACATTTTCTCGGGTTCATTTACCAAGACCCCATTATGATTCGTCAAAGACCGTATAGTGGAACTATTTCCTTGCCGAGCTTCCACCACTCGGGCCCATCCAGCGGCCTTGATTCCGTCACTTCCCATCGCACGTAACTTAGCTCTGGCAATACTTCCCATGTGTTGGGCTTCAAGATGCTGGTTTAACTCCAGTCTTCTCACCTTCGCTTGGTCCGCATTACCAGTCCTCCAGGCTTCTTCTAGTTCCTTAACTAAACCATCTCCTATTCTACGTCCCTTCTTAGCTAAACTCATACTAAACCTAGTAGACTCATATTTGATGGCTCTTTTTAGGGCGTACCACCATTTGTTATTAATGATGGTACATGCCAATGCCCTCTGTATTAATATCTTGATCCGCTTTCTATATTCCTCGATCGCCAAAAGGGACGTATTGAGTTTCCAGTAGCTAGATCCCTGACTATGTAACTTATCTATTGTCAGTTTACAGGTAACCATCTTGTGGTCACTGTAGTTGACTAGAAAAAACTGTGGACACTTAGCTATGGACTTATCTGTTTCTCTAATTAAGATCATATCTAGATATGTTCTGGAAGAGCCGTCTCTATTTGACCACGTCCACTGTGGAGTGTTCCAACCTATATGGATCTGCTAGCTGAAAGTGACTTAGCAGATCCCGTAAGCCTGGGTTACATTTTCTGTTCATGTTCGAGCCAACGCAATCTGTGTGTGCGTCACATATTGTGTTAAAGTCTCCTAACAATACTAACGAATGCGACGTGGCCAGGAACTTGCCCAGGTCACGAAAATATTCACTTTGCGGGCCCATAATATTGGGTGCATAAATAGCAACGAGCCTGATTATCTTGCCACAACTGAATGTCAGGTCAAGAACGACCAGCCTGCCTTCTGGATCAGAAAAAAACAACTTTTTCTCGGTTACCCGGTTTAT